>NW_012115688.1:3135866-3137076 GCF_000951035.1 Colobus angolensis palliatus | reverse complement strand
TTTTTTAGTAGCGACAGGGTTTCGCCGTATTAGCCAGGATGATCTCGATCTCCTGACCTTGTGATCCACCCGCCTCAGCCTCCCAAAGTGCTGGGGTTTCAGGTGTGAGCCACCGCGCATGGCCATCTGGCAGCATTTGTTGAACTCCTTCTCTGAGGGCTTGGAGATACCAGGGGACATTTGACTCCATCTGCAACAGAGTCTCAGTTTGTGTGGGCCAGGAGCCTGGGTTTTGTGCTGCAAGGCCGCCGCCATGGCTTTTCTCTGACTGCGGGCAGCAGGTTCGCATCAGATGCTTCTGGAAGTCTTGTAGGAACCAGTTGATAGTCAAGCATCAGCTTCAGCCATTTCCACTTCCCTGCTAGGATCCCAGGGACATCCGGAGGCCACTAACTCCCACAGCCCCAGGGGTGGGGACAGGAAGTTGTACTCGGCCCACTCCAACCTCTTGCTGGGTTTGTGTGCCTCCTGCCTTCTGCCGTGGAAGAATGCTGCTCCCTGGGCACCGGGCTCTGTGTGGGCACTGCTGGCTTCCCCATACAGTCTGAGTGGAAGCCCGCGACTCCTCCCTATTGCCAGGAACCTCCAGGTGGCCTTTTGCAGCCAGTGGCTCTTGGTCCCAGTGAAATGTGCTCCCTGCTATGTGCCAGCCTGCATCAGGTGCCTGTACATTTTAGTTCTTCCCACCAGTGCCGCAGATTCAGGCTAGCTGGTAAGGCACAACGCTGCACTGCATAAAACCGCCTTGTGGAGTGGTGAGGACAGGCTGCCTCTAACCTTCCTGTGCTCAAGTCTGAGTCCTTTAGTGCACAGGCCTTATGTCCCAGGACAAGAAGAATCGCCCTCGTGCCCCGTGCCCTTCCCCTTCCCTTTCCACCAGTGAGGTTCAGTGCAAAAAGAAAGGAGAGTCAAGTACAGTCTTGTTATAAAGTGCCTAAGCCTTATCCTCATACCTGCCTCTCTCTTCCCTGAATCCATCACCTCCTGCGGGGCGATGAGGGAGACCACATGTGCCCTCCTGGAGCTGACACAGATGGGGAGAGAATACACCTGGTGTGGGAAGCTGTATGGGACCCAGATAATTCTTTTTTTTTTTTTCTGAGACGGAGTCCTGCTCTGTCACGCAGGCTGGAGTGCAGTGGCCGGATCTCAGCTCACTGCAAGCTCCACCTTCCGGGTTTACGCCATTCTCCTGCCTCAGCCTCCCGAG
>NW_012115688.1:3117610-3134486 GCF_000951035.1 Colobus angolensis palliatus | reverse complement strand
CCTGTAATCCCAGCACTTTGGGAGGCCGAGGCGGGTGGATCACGAGGTCAGGAGATTGAGACCATCCTGGCTAACATGGTGAAACCCCGTCTCTACCAAAAATACAAATAATTAGCCGGGCGTGGTGGCGGGTGTCTGCAATACCAGCTACTTGGGAGGCTGAGGCAGGAGAATGGCGTAAACCCGGGAGGCAGAGCTTGCAGTGAGCCGAGATTGCGCCACTGCGTTCCAGCCTGGGTGACAGAATAAGACTCCGTCTCAAAAAAATAAAAATAGAAAAAAATGAAGTAGTGCACATTCGAACACTACAGAAGTACATAAAAGGATTTTTCTCCAGGTCCTCCTTTCCTCTGCCACTATGAAAGTGTGTGCATCCTTCCAGACTTTGATCTGTGCCTACACACGCATTTGAATATGTATGGTAGCTAGTGCTTTCAAGCAGGGGGATCACGCCCATGTGTTCATCCACTACTTGCCATGTTTGGAGTCTGAGGGGACAGACACTCCAACAGCAGACTCTGTGCCATCTCCCTTCTCAGTTTGTGTTGCCCTTTCAGGTGGGCCCTCGGGCTAGCCAGATGTTCCGGACAGAAAATGACCACAAGTTGTCCTGGTGGCCAGGAAGTGAGTGACTTCTCTCGCAACTCATGTGCCTGGGGACTTAAGGATCGAATCAGTTCCATTTTATGCTTTTTCCTTGGGGTTCCTAGTAGGGGGCTTTGAGGAGTGGAAGCCATAACCTTCTGGGCCTTGAAGAATCTTCATTTTATAGGCCCCAGGTGTTTGCCTTTCCACCGAAATAATAAGAGAACACAAAGAAACGGCAATGGGAAGGCCTCTCAAGCAGAGGGTCCCAGTCCCAGCCCCACCATCCGCGAACTCTCTCATGAGGTGTGTGACTTCCTTGGGCTTCCAGATCCTCATTCACAAAACGAGAATAACACCGGGTGACCTGCCCATCTTGGAAGATGGTGAGGCTCAAAGGAAAACATGCACACGTGTTTGTCGTTGGCAGTGTTCGGGACAGTTAAGCGCCTTTAGTGATGGAGAAGGGATCCTGCCACAAGCTCTGCCTTCTCCACAGCCGAGACACTGCTCTCCTGGTATTTCCCCTGTGGCGTGGAGAACTTCTGGGTCGCCTTTTGTTCACGTCGCCTCTTTCACCTGCCCTTCAAAGACTCATGTCAGCCTGGGTTTGTCTTCTGCCTTCTTTGGATTTTGGTCTGAACTTTCTCCCCAGACTGCCTCTTTATCCCACATCCATGCCTGGCACCCATGTCTCTGTTCCAAACCTTAGCTCTAGGCTTCAGCAGCCTCCTGGAGGTCTCCATCAACTGGCCAGGCCTCCTCCCACCCAACTCAGAATCCATCCCTTCCTTCTCATGCTTTCCTTCTGGGCACCCTCCCTTAGTGCAGGCACCTGCTGCGTGCCCCGCTGCCCCCATCGGCACACGCAGGGCTGCTGCACACTCCTTGTTGTCGGCCCCAGGCACCACAGCAGAACACAAGGCTGTTCCCTGTGCCCAGAATCTCCCGTCACCACCCCAGCTTCATCCATCCTCAACTTCCTCCAAAGCCTTCCCGGAACAGCCTGACGAGGTCTCTTTCTCCACACCTTCGACCCTGGGCCTGCGCGCCAGAAGATGTCCTGGAGGTCCTCATGCTGTGCCTTTTGGTTTCCTGGTTCAGCATCCCTACTACCGTGAGCTGCTTGAATCCCAAGATCACGGCTATTCACTGTCGCCGGCACGCAGAATGTCACAGGACTTAATAAAAACCACTGGGTTCCCACAGGTGCAAGTAGCTTCCTTCCATTTCTTCTTTTTGGGATGGTGAGCAGGGTCATTTTTGTTTCTTTCTTTTTAAACATCGAGATGAAATTCACCATAAAATTAACCATTTTTATATGTGCAATTTAATAGCATTTAGGACATTCACAAGCCCCATCTTTATCTGGTTCCAAACACTTCATTGCCCCAAAAGAAAACCTCTGATGTGATTCCACTTATATGAGGTAGCTAAAATAGTCAAACTCAGAGAAGCAGAGAGTAGAAAACTAGTGGCGGCCAGGGGCTGGGCGGGGGGAAGGGGAGTGGTGGATTAATGGGTGTAACATTTTAGTTATGCACGATGAGTAAGTTCTAGACATCTCCCGCACAACATAGTGCCTACAGCTGACAATACTGTATTGTACACTTGAAGATTTATTAAGAAGATACAGCATATGTTAGTCTTACCACAAAAAAGTTTTTAAAAGGAGAAAAATGGGTCGGGCGTGGTGGCTCATGCCTTAATCCCAGCACTTTGGGAGGCCAAGGTGGGAAGATCACAAGGTCAGGAGTTCAAGACCAGCCTGGCCAACATGGTGAAAGCCATCTCTACTAAAAATACAAAAATTAGCCAGACGTAGTAGTGGCCGCCTGTAATCCCAGCTACTTGGGAGGCTGAGACAGGAGAATCACTTGAACCCAGGAGGCGGGGATAATGCCACTACACTCCAGCCTGGGCGACAGAGCGAGCCTCCACCTCAAATAAAAGGGTGGAGGAAAGAAAACCCCTTGCCCATTAAGCAGTCACTCCTCGTTTCCCCCTGTCCCCAATCCCAATCTCCTTTCTCTCTCTATGGCTGTATCTATTCTGGACATTTCATATGAATGGATTCATACAATAGGTGGTTTCTTTTACTTTGTGTAATATTCTTGATGTTTATCCATGCTGCAGCATGTGGCAGTTCTTCCTTTTCTTGACTGAGTAATATTCCGTTGTACAGCTACATCATCTTTTGTTGATCCGTTGCACAGCTGGTAGACACTGGGTGGTTTCCGCCTTTGGGCTGTTGGGAACAACGCTGCTGTGAACCTCCATGCACAAGGATTTCCTTGGGGGCCAGTTTCTTCCTCTCATTCTTGCCTCCTACCACTCTCCCCGTTACCGTATTTTTCCAAACCAGACATCAGCGCGCCAGCCACGTGTGTGTTTAGGGAAAGCATCTGTGGAGGGAGACAGCTTGCCTCACGTTGCCCCTGCTTCGTGTCTACCCTTCTCCAATCCTTTTTTGTCCACTGTCACCTAGGCTTTTGGTTAATCGCGTGTTGGGATGAATCCCATGTTGTCTTTGGGTAATTAACGTGATGTCCACGCATTATCTATCTCCATGGTGAGAGTCAAGGTCCCTCTTGGGGTTCTGTGTCCCCTGCAGAGCCGAGCACAGCTTGGGGCAGCTTAGCACTTCCCCAGTTCCTAGGCTCTCGCCTGCCCCGTGCCACCTGTCCACTGGTGACTAACCCTCTTGCACTCTCCCCTGTCCCCCTTGCAGATGATGTGCTGACTAAAGATGCGGGTGAGTGTGTGATCTGCCTGGAGGAGCTGCTGCAGGGGGACACGATAGCCAGGCTGCCCTGCCTGTGCATCTATCACAAAAGGTAGGAGGGGTTGGCAGGGTAGCTCAGTGCACCCCACCTCCCAGAGGGGCAGACCCCCAACTCCAGCCATTTTGTCTCCTTTGGTTATGGGATGATCTCTCCCCCAGCCTCTGGCTCCGCGTGGGTAAGGGCAGAGGCCGTCAGACAGGTGTCCACTGTGCCGGCGGGAAGGTGCGAACATCCCAAGCGCAGGGCAGAGCTGAGTTGCCAGAGGTGTGCTCTGGTTTGAGGGCTCAGGTGGTGGGAGCTGATGGGGAGACCTGTAGAGCCTCACAGGTTGGAGGAGCTTAGGATCCCACCGGGAAGGTTGGTTCTCCGTCTGTCTCCCTGCCTCTTCTTCCTGTACGGGCCCTCTGCTCCACGGAGGGAGAACATAAATCTGTGCAAGGAAGGCCAGGTGGAGGGTGTGCCCACTGCCTTGCACTGTGGCCTACTCCCTAGAGGGCCAGGAGGCAGGAAGAGCCATTTCCTGTGGGGCCACAGCACTGGGAGCATTTGTAAGTAGCAGGACCCAGATTCACCCTCAGGCTCCACTGTGAGCCTGGTCCTTGTTTCCAGCCAGAAGGAAGGCATCCTCTTGCCCAAGAGAGGAGGATACTGTGCTGCCTGTGGCCAGCACCTGCTGAATCCTCGAGCCCAGAGCTGCTTCCTGACACTCAGGCCTTTCAAAGCCTGACTCTCAGGGCCACTGCTGCACAGGATGACAACCAGGCACGACACGTGGCATGGCTGGTGCAGAGGAGGCTCAAGGCTGGCCTGGTAGAGATTCTTGGTCTAGCTCCCAGCACGGAGCCTTGCTTGTGTCCCAGGGAGGCACTAACCAGAACCAGAAAAGGAAATCTTTGACTCTCAGGGAGAATTATGCAAATTATCTGTCTGGTTCCTGTCTTTGAAAATGCCCAGATGTTGGTTTACAAATCAGGAAGCTGTCTTGGGGCAATCTCTGTTCCCTCTTTGATGCAGAGGGCCTTTCTCTGTAAACACGAGACCAGGGCTTCACGTCTGACTCCCCTCCTGCCTCTTGCAGTAAGGACTAGATGCTGCGATCAGCTGATCACGGCTGAGCAGGGTAGAGCTTGGGGCTCTCCTAAGAGGTCACCCACTGGGAGGGAGCCTCACAGCTGTTCTTTTGACCCAGGAAGGAGGTCTTTCAGGACCCTGGTGCCCAGAGCCATGGCCCTTCTGCCGTGCCATTGTTCCCATATCCCCGCCCTTGGAGTCTTGGAGACAGCTGACTAGCTGCCCTGTGGGTCCGCCGCTCTCACCTCACTGGTGACTGCTGCCATCCTCCTGGGTCCTGTGCACAGAAAGCTTTGGTCCTTCTCAAGTCCCCTCTGCCCCTTCCTACAGCACCACATCCCCCTGAGCCAGCACCCACCACCGCTGCCTCTGGCTGGGCCAAGACTAATCTTGGTGTTCTCCCTTCTTCCTGCTTCAGAAAGTAGCCATATCTGGGGACATGATTGTGTTTCTCTGGGGTCCTTTCAGAAGAGACTTAGGAAGCTCCTGCTCAGGAATCTGGCCCTTTGAAAGAGCCCCTTCAAAGCAGCCTGGGCAGCAGGTAATGTGGTTTCCCTTGCGGCCCCCTCCCCCCAGCTGCATAGACTCGTGGTTTGAAGTGAACAGATCTTGTCCGGAACACCCTGCGGACTGACCTGCGGGCTTGCTTGCTGACTCCTCTCAAAGGTGAGCCCGCGTTTGGGGTGCTCCGGGCTCAAGGCTTGGGGTCAGGTCACTTTGGGGGCATGCAGTTTAGGCAGCAGGGCTGCCCTTATGCCACTGAGAAGAAAGCAGGAGCAGAGGGAAGGAGAACCTTATCAATTAGTCATCTGGAAATGATTTTCCCTGGGAAGGACAAGAGATACAAATCAACATGGGCAGTTATGAACAGGCTCAGAAGAGTTAGGTTCAGTTGGGGAAGAGACCAGTACATTTACATTCCTAAAGAAAGTTCAGGAATATCCCCTGGGAATGTGCACGGGCAGGAAAAGGAGCCTGGGCGCTGGGTTTGTGCCTGGCTCGGTCTCATCCTTGCTCACCTCTGAGTCTCTGCCTCTTCTCTGGTAACGGGGATAATCTCACTCCCTGTTGCCATAAGGACATTGCACTTACTAAACAGCCAGCCATGGGCAGCAGTGCATTGTTCCCTGCAAAGTGCTCGTCAGCGATCATTTGACCACTGCTTCTTCCCATGCCGCTTCCAGATGAATCTGAGGCCTCCAGGCCAGACTCGATCTCGATCCCTCCATCCCACAGCACTGGGTGCTGACTCCACACATCCCTCTGGCTCACCGCTGGGTCTGGCCTCCCCATTTCTTCCCCAGGGGTACCCCGCTTGCTGCCAGCCATCCACCCCTGACCGCCATCTCACCTGTCCCTTCCAAGTTCTGGGCTGGCATTTTCCTTTTTCTGGCAAACAAGTAGACAAAATCCCCATAAAAACCGAAAGCCCAACTCCATCTCACAGCCAGAGGTTTTGGGGCCTCTCTTCTTCCCCCTCCCTTTCTCTCTCTCTTGTTTTTGTTTTCTTTTGTTAGGTTTATTTTATTTATTCCAAGTAAACTCTCCCAGAACAGCTGATGATGTCAGACAAATCAGGGACATTTGCTTTTTTTACCTTCACCTCAAAAACTGATGACAAGGGGAGAAGAGCAAGCCAGGGGGAGAGCGAGGCAGGGGAGTGGAACCTGCCCAGGTGCATGGCTGCAAATTCCCCCTGTGCTGTTTGGCTTCTGGGGTCCTGTGTAGATGCCCCAGCCCCGCCTGCCCTCTCGGGATGCAGCTGCCCTGGGATGCAGCAAGCCAGCCCTCAGCCCGACGGAGCACGACTTATTTATTACGGTCCACACAGGGACAGAGAGCCCCTGCTCCAGGGAGGAGGCTCACCGGACCCTGGGGCAGAGCTGAGCTTGGGACACCAGCGGGAACAGGGCACCCCTTCTGCACTGACTTCGAGATCATGGTTCTCCCTTCCTCCCTGAGGACACCAAACTGGATGAGAGCAAGTTTGAGAGAAGAATGAATCAACTGCTATCCTTCCCCTCACCCCTCAGCCCAGGAGGGAAAGGGCATTTTCTTTTTCATCTTTGAAAGGCATTGTGGGTCTGTCTTTAAAGTGTTTACAAAAAAAAAAAATTATATAAAAAAAAGTCTAGTGTCGACTGGTGTTTTCCCTCGTGATGTTTACAGCTTGCTGTTTGCTGCCCAGCCATAACCCACTCAGTGACAGACGAACACAGCCCAGCCCTCGCCGCCAGCCTTCTGACGGTGGGCGAGCACACAGTCTCTTCCCCTGTCCCAACTGGCCCTCTCCACCACCAACTTATCTACTTTGGGTTTGGTTTTTTTTCTTCTATTTTTCTGGCTTGGTTTTTCGCTCTTTTCTCCCCTTGAGACCCTAATATCTTGACTTCATTGCCAAAAAACAGCCCATCGAGAACTTTCTTCCCACCGATCCCATCTCTTTTCCCTTCTTTCCTCCTGGTTCTGGTCAGTTCAGAGGATTTAACAATCACAAGTGTCCTGCAAAAAATGCCTGAACATTATTCTTAGGCCCTTGTGGATTTTTTTTTCCAGAAAACTTAAACAACAAAAGACTTACTAAGAAATATGTACAGCTACCCCTGTTTTCAGGCGCTATGTTTGAGAACATTTTAGCCATTGATGTTCACACGTGGCATCAGCCCATGCAAGATAGGTTTCTGTATTTATATATTAAAATACAAAAAAAACTTATAAAATGTTTAAAAAAATGTTCAAAGCTTGGGAGAAAAGCTTTCTTCATTAGTCAAGGTGTTTTGATATGGTATTAAAATGTCTAATAAAAGAGATATACTGTGTGATTTTATTTTAATGAGGTGTTGTTATACAATCAAGAAATGGGGGCAAGGGCCTGCCCCCAATCCCTCACCTACCTCCTTAGCATTCCTTCAGGCTGCTGCTCGGGGCTCCAGGTGTGTGAATTGGTCCTCAGACAGGCCTGGGTGGAGGGAGAGTGTCAAGTCAGGCGTGCCTCCTACAAGCTTCGTAACCTCTTAAGCATCATGGAACCAGTCAGCCCTCCTCTGTGGAGTCATTGTGCCGGACCTCTGAAAAGATCTGCAGGGGCCAAGATGTTGCAGCCACTGGAGGCTGCAAGGATGTGGGTTCTTCCAGGTGTGGGCCCAGCCCCCCTCCTTCCAGCCTCTGCTCCCTATCCCACGTTCCACTCGCCCTGCGTGTTGTTCAGTTTGCATCTCAGTGCTGACTCATGGGCATGCTTCATTGAGGCCCAGGAAGAGGCCCTGGTTTGGGGCTGTGCCAGTTCAGAGCCCTTGAACCAGAACCAACTGCTCAGGCTCACAAAAGTTGGCAAAATGCAGGCTGGGCAGGCAGCTCGGGGCAGGGAGCAGCAGTGCAGGCCTGGCCTGTGTCCCCATGCCCAGCGGGCTCCCGGAGCAGCGTTCCAGAGCCTCCTGCAGAGCCAGCGAAGGAAAGCTGTGGAGGGAGACAACTCCACCGCCTCTCTGCTCTGACCCTTCTCAGGCCCACCTGATGTCTGGACCACCCCCCTGCTGCCACAGCCCCTGGCTCCGCAGTCACCCTCCATCAGATGCTTCCAGAGGCACCTGCTGTGTACAAGGGCATTCACAACAGGCCAGTGGGCAAACGTGAGCCAGGGCCAGCGGAGAAACACTAAAGAAGACTCAGTGGTTCAGAGCCTGGGCCTCAGCACGGGACCCATCTGGGGTGAAGACCTTGGGGCTGTTGTGAGTCGACGGCAGGAACGTGGGCTCTAGACTGTGCATTCAGGCTCTCCTACTTGGCAGAATGATCTTGGGGAAACGACTTCATGTGAACTTCAGATTTTTCACATGTGAAGTGGGGACAAAACCATGCAGCTCAGAGGTCCATGTGGGGGCCGGGGGAGCTGCCCTGCAGGTCCTGACACATGCACAGCAGGCTCCCCATAGCTTTGTCACCACAAAGGGCACTGTTCTATTCACAGCACCTCCTGCTTCTGCCTGGCAACTGTGTCTCCCTGTGCTATATTTAATTCCACCAGCAAAGCTGGCAAGGCAGGGCCCGGCCCTGAAGGAGATCTCCTTGCCTGAGCCCTGGATCTGGAAACGGAGGCTTCGTGTGCCCACCTTGGCGGCTTAAGCCTGCTGCTTTGGCAGTGCCATGGGTGAGCCGAGCAGCTGTGAGTTGGGTGGGGCAGGGCCGTAGCCCACGCCGGGTGCTATTCCAGGCTCCAGGGGCTGGTGCTCATCCCCACCCCCAGCGACTTCAGTCCTACCTGGCACGCTGCAGCCCTCTGCCGGCTGCGGGGGCCTCTGAGTTCAGACCCAGGTTGCCTGCTTTTGGTGTGGGGGTGGGATTGGGGGGCTGTCTGAGCTTCCCAGGTGGAGCTCATGTTTGTGATCATCTGTCCAGACAGCTCTCCAGAATCCTGTGTTGCCCCTGTTCTGCCTTTCTGGGATGGGAAAGAACGTGAGGGAGCCGGCGAGCAGGTTCTACCCACTCTGCTAAGGGCCTAGCACACTTTGATGAGGTTCCTAGATATGAGCTCCTCACAAAGACCAACCATTCTTCTTAACAGCCATTTAAAGGTACTGAAGTTCATGGGAAAATGTCCTTATTCTTAGGAGATAGATGCTGAATTATATAGGTGAATGTCTTCAAGAAATGTGTAGTTTAATTCCAAATGGTTCCCCCCAAAATACACAAAGCAAAGAAGGCCAAAATGTTCATTGTTGAATCTGCAGTGGCTGGTATTTCAGCGAACAGTGTACTTGTTCTTTCAACTTTTCTGTATGTTTGGAATTTTTCTTAATAAAAGATTGTGGGAAATGGTCTTTTGCTGAGCACCTCGTAGTTACCAGGCGCTGGAGGGCGCATCAAAGAAGAGTCCTATCCAGCTGCTGCAGGATTCCCACCTGGAAGAGTGGGTGGGTGGCTGGCTGGCTGGAAGGGGAGGAGCGAGAGGGCTGTCTCGGTGATGAGCACATGTGTGCTGGGGTGGTTTGGGGAGAGGGCTGGGATTTGTCACCAATCAGCCCTTGGCACGGTCTCTGCTCCCCACCAGGGCAGCACGGGACAGAAACGTCACACACAGAGTGGCCTCCAGGCTCAGGTCGGTGTCACCGCTGTCGGCGGGAGCCCAGTGTTAGCATGGAGCGGGGGGGTTCCAAGAACTGAAGTTGGACTGAGGTGTCTCAGTGCAGCTGCTTCTGCCTAAGGCCTAGCAGCCTGCCTGAGCACTGAACAGCTGATGGGAGGAGGAGAGGGGCGGAGGCCAGGGAGGGCATGGGGTGTGGCATGCCCCTTTCCAAAAGGGACGGAAGACTAGAGAGGCAAGGAAGATGAGACAGCACTACAGTTTCCTGGGATCTGCGGGGGTGGAGGACTTCGCTTGGCTGCTGGGCTGCCAGGCCTTCCCTGACCCTAGGAGGAGGTTTGCCCAGGGCTGAGAGCTGCAGGCCTGAGCCGCAGCTGCCTGGAGCAGAGGCCGCGTGGTATCTGAGCTTCATGATGTCGGGCACCCTCCTGTGGGCTTAGGGGGAACAACTGCCAACATCTCAAGACTGAGGCTCTGGCTCAAGACAGGCAGGGACTCGGGTGGACAGACCTTGAGGGCAAAACAGCTGGTGGTACGATACATCACCCCATGAAGAGGCGGGTGCACAAATAGTTACATCTCTGTTTCTAAAGACGTGGCAGCTGCTGAGGAACACATTCAGTGTGTTCGGAGGCCTGGTTCAGGCCCAGTTGGGGAGTCCATCCTAAGTGACATATGCCATGGGCAGGTCCTCAAGCCTGAGGCCGAGTAGCTGGGACAGGGACCTGGATTCCTTTCCGAACCCTGAGCACCGCCCCCTCCTCAGGCTATAACAAGTCAGAGGACAGCCCCAAAACAAAGGGGTCACTGGCCAAAGGACAGAGAACCCGGAGTGGGCGGGGAGGAAGTGCTGCCTGCTGGCTTCCAGGTGGGTTTCAGGTTGATTCCAGATTTACTGGGGGAGGCTCCAAGGAGAAGACCTACCAGCATGGCACGGGAGCTCACGTCCCATACCAGGAAAGGAGTGCTTGTCACCAGGTGAAGGGGAAGGGTCCTGGGACCCCAGCCGTGGGAGGCCTCAGGGGAGGGGTGTCATCAGAGTCTTGAGTGGACCCAGATGGTCTC
Source organism: Colobus angolensis palliatus (assembly GCF_000951035.1). NCBI lineage: Eukaryota > Metazoa > Chordata > Mammalia > Primates > Cercopithecidae > Colobus > Colobus angolensis. Next base: position 3,123,899 of record NW_012115688.1, on the reverse strand, counting down.
TTCCAGCCAGGACAGGATGCGTAGGAGCAGAGAGGAAGCAGCTTTGCTGGGAACCACCCAGGGTCGTTTACTGAACCAAAGGCTCCTGGAGCCAGCCAGAAGGACAGGGAGTAACACGGTGCTCAGGCTTCTCTCTCGGCCCTCTGACCTTGGGCCCAGATACAGTGGGCTTGCTGGCAGCAAGACGGCGTCAGCTACTGTCTATTCCCTTGCAGGGGCCGTGGCATGAAGAAAAGTTCCAGAACAGGGGCTCCGTAGTCTGGGAACTTGTGGGCTAAGTGCTCAGAGCCCCTCACAGCACTTTGCCCGGGTTCATGAGGCCTTGAGGGTCTAGCACAGCCTTGAGCTGCCGCATGGTCTCCATGCCCACGGCGCCCACCTCCTCCCGCAGCAGCTGCCGCTTGCCCAGTCCGATGCCATGCTCCCCCGTGCACGTTCCGTGGAGGGCCAGTGCCCGCCTGGTGGCAGGAAGGAGACATCCTCATGGGGCCCCCTTCCCTCTGCCCTCAGCTATTCCCCTCCCTGACTTGGCTCCTACCTGCCCAGCTGTTCTGCAAAAGCCTTGACCCTATGCAGTTCCTCAGCGTCATCAGGGTTGACCAGCAGGATGCAGTGGAAGTTGCCGTCACCTACATGCCCGACAATGCTCCCTGGAGGCCCAGAGGACAGAACTGTTTGCCCTCCCTCTTGCCTCCTGCTGCCCCAGGCTCTGGTCAGCCCCGACACCTCCCCACCTCTCCCCAGCAGCAGGGTGGGCAGAACCTGTGAGTCCTGAGGCGTTCAGATCCTCCTTGGTCTGCACCAGGATCTCCGGCAGCCGGGAGATGGGCACACACACGTCCGTGGAGTAACCCTGGTCAGAGGGAGGCCTGTGAGTTACCCCTGCCTGCCTGGGGGTACGAGGTCACCGTGGTCAAGGCTGAGAATGGGTCTGGGGGCACTGGGCTTCAGCTCTTGGCCTCACACAAGGAAATAATCCTGCTCTGCCCTAGGCCTCAGCCCTCACCTCCCCCCAACAACACAGGAGACAAATGGCCCAGGTGTGCTTGCGACACCTCCCGGTAGAGGCTGTTCCCACTCCCCTGTGGCTCCCACCCCCAAGCTCCAGGCTGCTAAGCCTTTGCACAGCTGCCTGGAGCCCAGATTCCCCTTCCGCAGGTTAGGCTAACATCCCCCTCTCTATCATCTCTTCCTCCAGGAAGCCTTCCTTCCGTTCACAACTCCCGAGAGCACTGCACCGTTCCCATGACCTGGCTCACAGGAAGAGCTTTTGAGGGCTTAGCAGACAACTGTGCTTTCCCTGTAGACGGTATCTGAACAGCTGGGTGGGGCGACCTGCAGCCCCCGGTTCTAGCACCTGCTCAGCCAGGCCCAGCCCCCTGGTTGAGGCTCGGACTGTTGCTCTGTGCAGTAGAGTGGTGGGTTGAGGAAAGGGTTTGCGGGCTGAGCTGTGGGCCCCATCTGCACCCCAGTCCCAGCTCACCTTGCAGCCTGGCCGCATGGCCAGGGCTGCGTACCAGGCATTGTGCCGTGCTGTCCAAAGCTGGCTACGCTCCTCGGCCGCCTTGGCCCAGGAGAAGTCAGAGGCTCCGTTCTGCTGGACTATCTCCTCTGCAGTTGGGGGAGGGAGGCTGACACCGGGCCGCCGCTGAGGCAGCCCACCCTGCTGCCCCACTCCAACCCAGCATACGTGTGCGTTGCAGCTGCTCCTCCAGTGCCTGCTGGGAGCCATGGAACTCCAGGAAGAGTGTGGGTGCCACTGAGCAATTCAGCTTGCTGTACCTGTTGCAGGCATCCATCATGACTTCATCCAGGAACTCTGGATCCAGGGAGAGGGCAGGCCAGGTAAGGCCTGGCCTTTCCAGTGGGCCTCTTCTAGGGAGCCCACCCTGACTGCCCCTGTCCTCAGCTCACCAATGCGGGCTACGGGCACTGCAGCCTGGAGGATGTGTACAGTGCTGTCCACAGCAGCCTGGACACTGGGGAATGCACACGTGGCGGCCACTATGGCCTCAGGGGCAGGGTGCAGGCGCAGGGTGGTGGCTGTGATGAGGCCCAGCGTCCCCTCAGAGCCCACGAACAGCCCAGTGAGGTTGTAGCCGGCTGCACTCTTCCTAGGTCCCAGCGACACACAAGGTGAGTACCAGCCTGTGTGATGAGGGATTTCTGGCCAGAAGCCCAAGCTGGAACCCAGGACACGGACCCCAGGCACTGAGGTCTGGGCTGGCCTCCCTCGGGCCCCAATTCCCTGGCGCAGTTCTTTCTGCTCCACAAAGCAAATCGGCCTCACGCAGGGAGAGTAAACCCTGTTCCCATCCACTCTGGCCCAGGTGACAGGTCTTCAGAGCCTGGGGAAGCCTAGCCTGCCAAACCAGGAGGCTGGCAGGAGGTGCCTCTCACAGCGCACAGGGGAGCCCCCCAGCAGTGTGCAGGGCCAGGGCCCCGCAGAGGGCACTCACCGGAAACGCCGGCCTTGGCCCGCCGTGTGCAGCAGCCGCCCGTCGGGCAGCACCACCTCCAGGTTGAGCACGTTGTCCCGCATGGTGCCGTAGCGGACCGCGTTGGTGCCCGACGCCCCGGTGGCCGCCATGCCACAGAGAGAGGCGTCCGCACCTGGGTCTGGAGGGCGGCGTACAGGAGAAGGCAGCCTCAGGGACGGGAGGTCCTTTCCCTTGGGCTGGGGGAGGAAGGTCCCCTGAGCCCCAGACACAACCGTGCTCCAAGGTGCCCTCAGGGCCCCAGGAAAGGTTCGCGAGTCCTACCCACGGGAAACCAGAGGCCGCTATCCCGCAGGTGGACGTTGAGAGCTTTGCGGGTGACGCCCGGCTCCACCACCACAGAGAAGTCCTCCAGGTTCAGCTCCAGGATTCGGTCCATATGCGTCAGGTTGATGCAGACGCCGCCCTGGTGGGAGCGGGTGCTGAGACCACTGCATACCCGGGTCTCTGACCTGGCCACGTCCCCGGGTCACAGCCCGCGGCTGTCCCCCCGGCAGCCAGACCAGACCCCCTGAGGCAGGCAGCCCGCGGGCGGGAGCAGACCCAAGGAGCTGTGTGCGGCAGGGGAGGCAGCCACAGGTGTACCAAGGTGTGTTGGGACCAGCCCCGGGGTGGGCAGGGGAGCCACACTGTACCTGCACAGCGCAGACGCCACCCTCAAGCCCGGTGCCGGTGCCGAACGGGATAATGGGCACACCTTGGCGGTAGCACAGGGCTGCCAGCCGGCTGACCTGCTCCACGTTCTGGGGCCACACCACAGCATCGGGAGGTTCGCACCTAGAACCAGACCCTCAGTGATTTAGGGGGGCGTGGTACCCTCTGGTCCCGAGGTGTTGCAGGGCCTGAGGCTACAGCGAAGGAGGGGCAGAGAACATGCCAGAGCACCCCAAAACAGGTGAGTGAGGAGGCAATCCAGGACCCTCGCTCTCAGCTGGGGTTGAATCCAGAAGATGGGAGGGGTCTGCGAGCCCTCCCATACCTGTGCACTGACTCATCGCGCCCGTGCTGCTCTCGGACCACCGTGGCAGTGGACACATGGGAGCCGCCCACCACGGCCTTCAGAGCCTCTACGAAGTCCCTGCAGAGCTCGCCCTGCAGGGAGAAACACACTGCCAGGGTCCCCCGAAAGACACCTGGGGCCACAGCCCTGCCCCAGTGTCAGCGTGGAGGGCTGGGGGCTGGAGGGAGCTTCCCCTGCGACACCCGGCTGACAACATCCTTGCCAGGTAGGCCCTCTTTAAACAAACCCACTCTCCAGAAATGCCTCTTTTCCAAACAGAGCCATTGGGGTCAAAGTTTCCCCTCAGAAAAAAAACGCCACCAGAATTTTTTTAATGTTTTCTTTTTTAATAAAAACAGGGTCTTACTATGTTGCCCGGGATGGTTTCAAACTCCTGGGCTCAAGCGATCCACCTGCCTCGGCTTCCCAAAGCGCTGGGGTTACAGGCATGAGCCAAGGTGCCCGGCCATCCAAATACAAAACCAGAATTCACTCTCCAAAAAGGCTATCAGCGGTGTTCCTTCGATAGCCAGCCCAGCCTGAGCAAACTGAGAAAGTCCCTCACTTCCTCCTTTCTCCAGGGCCAACCAAGCACCACCCCTGCCACAGGGGACTCAGAGCTTGATAAGGGATTGACAGGGAGGAAAAGCTTCCACTGCCCCCTCCCCACTCTACCCTGGCTGGGGCTTCTGGAGCCCTTCGTGGGGGGCTGGGGAGGGGAGCAGTTTCTTCCCATTTTACAGATGAGAAATAGAGGCCAAATTAAGGACAGAGCCTGGCCTGGAACCTAGGTCCTTTCCTCCAGGGCCTTCTTCCACAGGTGTGTTTTATTCCAGAGCCACCCAGGGGCATCCATTTGACTCCCCCAGCCCCACTCGTGGTAGCAGTGGGGACTCAGCTGATCTCTACACTCACTCTACACCCACACTTGCCACAGGGCGAGCCCAGTGCCCTTTTGCCCAAGGTCAGGTCACTTGGTGCTGGGGCGTCACAGAGCCCAGGAAACTTGGGATCAGAACACCCTGCTCCCCGCTCCCCACCTCATCCCTCCAGGGGACTTCTCTTCTCGCCCGGTACCTTTGCCTTCTGGGAGCAGTAGCCCCTCCAGGGGAACAGCCCCCAGGTTGCAACCCGGAGCAGTCGGGCCATAGCCAGGCACCTGCCAGAGGGTGTGAGCGCTGGGTGGCAGGGTGACCAGTCAGCTACTGTGGCAGCAGCTGCGGCTGCTGTCAGCCCATTGGCTAGGCCGGGGGTGGGGCCTGCTTAAGGTAGCATGGGCTTTAAGGTGGCCCTTGCAGATCTTGCAGACATTTTCGTGGGCGCCAGGGATGATGTTTCCAAAGGAGAAGTGAGGTTCACTGGACGTTTTGGGAAACTGTAGGGCAAAAATAAAATTCTAAGCCTCCCAACCGACTGAATGGATCTTCTTCTCAGCCAAGGGCATTCCAAAGTAAACCTGAAAAATTAATTCAGGCTGTTATGGGAAGGGGTTTTGGACATGCCTCATTATCCCCCTCCTCCGTTCAGAATTCAGACACAACTGACTAGCATTAACATTAAAACAGAGATCTTAAGGCATTCTGATCTTAAGACACAAAACACTCTTTGTAGCAATAACATACCGAATTCCAACCTGACTCTAGCATCACCTGACAGATAGCAGGCCCTGAAAGAAATTGATGTATTTTACCCCCAAAATATATTCCTTTGATATTTTTAAAAATAGCTCCAAAAAGCTGTCTTTTGTGGGGAAAATCTAGAATCTGTAGAGAATTCCCTCCCCCTGCCAAGAATTTTTTTTTTTTTTTTTTTGACAGAGTCTCACTCTGTCGCCCAGGCTGGAGTGCAGTGACGTGCTGCAACCTCCACCCCCTGGGTTCAAGCAATTCTCCTGCCTCAGCCTCCCAAGTAGCTGGGATTACAGGTGCCTGCCACTGTGCCCAGAAAATTTTTGTATTTTTAGTAGAGACAGGGTTTCACCATCTTGGCCAGGCTGGTCTTGAACTCCTGACCTCGTGATCCACCTGCCTTGGCCTCCCAAAGTGCTGGGATTACAGACATGAACCACTGAGCACCCAGCCTCTTTCCAGGTTTTATCCTGATCTGAGGGAGATTTAACTAAGAGTCTGGCACCTTTTAAGGCCTTAGACATTTACCATCTATATAATAAGAACCTTGGGCCGGGCACAGTGGCTCACATCTGTAATGCCAGCACTTTCAGAGACCAAAGTGGGAGGATCATGAGGTCAAGAGATAGAGACCATCTTGGCCAACATGGTGAAACCCAATCTCTACTAAAAATACAAAAATTAGCTGGGCATGGTGGTACACGCCTGTAGTCCCAGCTACTTGGGAGGCTGAGGCAGGGGAATCGCTTGAACCCAGGAGGGAGAGGTTGCAGTGAGCCGAGATCGTGCCACAGCACTCCAGCCTGGTGACAGAGTGACACTCCGCCTCAAAAAAAAAAAGAATCTTGGTCTCCACAACTCCTTATCTTAACTCAGATGCTTCTTTCTATTGATTCCAGGTTGTCTTTTTAAAAAATTTTAATTTAAAATATTTTTTTTGTTGTATACCAAGATTCCAAGTCTTTGGATAATAATTCTTTCAACCAATTGAAAATCAGAAAAAAAAAAATTTTTTTTTTGAGACAGAGTCTCACTCTGTTGCTCAGGCAGTGGTATGATCTCAGCTCACTACAACCTCCATCTCCTGGGTTCAAGCTGTTCTCCTGCCTCAGCCTCCCAAGTAGCTGGGATTACAGGTGTGCCACCATGCCCAGCTAATTTTT
>NW_012115688.1:3114014-3117560 GCF_000951035.1 Colobus angolensis palliatus | reverse complement strand
GGTGTGCCACCATGCCCAGCTAATTTTTGTATTTTTAGTAGAGACAGGGTTTCACCATGTTGGTCCAGGCTGGTCTCAAACTCCTGACCTCAAGTGATCCACCCGCCTTGGCTCCCCAAAGTGCTGGGACTACAGGTGTGAACCGTGCCCAGCACCAATCAGAAAAGTCTTTGAATTCACCTATGATCTGCAGTCTCCTCCCTCCATCCGAAGGAACCAACACATACCTTGCTCATATTGATTAGTGTCTGTGGCCGGGCGCGGTGGCTCAAGCCTGTAATCCCAGCACTTTGGGAGGCCGAGACAGGCGAATCACGAGGTCAGGAGATCGAGACCATCCTGGCTAACACGGTGAAACCCCGTCTCTACCAAAAATACAAAAAACTAGCCGGGTGTGGTAGCGGGCGCCTGTAGTCCCAGCTACTGGAGAGGCTGAGGCAGAAGAATGGCGTAAACCCGGGAGGCGGAGCTTGCAGTGAGCTGAGATCCGACCACTGAACTCCAGCCTGGGAGACAGAGCAAGATTCTGTCTCAAAAAAAAAATAAAATGAAATAAAATTTAAAAAAAGATTAGTGTCTGATGTCTCCCTAAACTGTATAAAAGCAACTATAACTCGACTCTCTTGGGTACATGTTCTCAGGACTTCCAGGGAATGTGTCACAGGTCATGGTCTTCATGTTAGTGGTGGCAAATCCATACAGGTCTACAGAAACCTCAATGCTTGCCTTGTCAGAAGAAAGAATTCTACTGAAGAGTTCTGAAACGAAAATATCTTGAGCCCCCAAAATTACTAAAGGGAAAAGTCAAGCTGGGAACTGCTTAAGGCAAACCTGCCTCCCGTTCTTTCAAAGTCACCCCTCTGATCACTCAGGTAAATGCATATCTGACTGCCTCCTTTGCAGAGACTAATCAGAAACTCAAAAGAATGCAAGCATTTGTCTCGTATCTACCTATGACCGGGAAGCCCCCTCCCTGTCTTTCCAGACCCAAACAATGTTCATCTTACATATGTTGATTGACGTCTCATATCTCCCCAAAATGTATAAAACTAAACTTTGCTGGCCGGTGCTGTGGCTCACGCCTGTAATCCTAGCACTTTGGGAGGCCTGGGTGGGCAGATCACGAGGTCAGGAGATGGAGACCATCCTGGCTAACATGGCGAAACCCCGTCTCTACTAAAAATACAAAAAATTAGCCGGGTGTGGTAGCGGGCACCTGTAGTCCCAGCTACTTGGTAGGCTGAGGCAAGAGAATGGCATGAACACGGGAGGCGGAGCTTGCAGTGAGGCGAGATCACACCACTGCACTCCAGCCTGGGTGGAAGAGCGAGACTCCGTCTCAAAAAACAACAACAAAAAAAACTAAACTGTGGTCTGACCACCTTGGGGACATGTCATTGGGATCTCCTGAGGCTTTATCACAACATCAACATTGGCAAAATAAACTTTCTAAATTAACTGAGACCTTTCTCAGATTTTGGGGGTCCGTATTTTGGTAACCATGGAAGAATTCTGACTGGAGACACCCCTATCAGTGCTTGGTACCAGCTTGAGCTATCTTTATGGCTCAAACCAGTAAGACAACTTGCTGAGACCCGGAAGCACCCCCTCCAGAGAATACCTTATCTCTCAAAATCTGGTCAAGATCTAAAGTCCATTTTACAGTCCTACTCCTTTTTTTTTTTTTTTTACCTTTGGAGTTTTCCTTGCTTCTAACACAAGAAAGGCAAGTTTTTCCTGCTTCCATGACGATGGAAGGCAGGTAACTCCTTTATGGTGTTTGAGCTTGCATCCAACAGGGAAGATGAGGTTTTTTCCCTGCTTCTAGGATGGTAGAGAGCAGTCTTCAGCCTGAAAGTCATCCCTAGGTAAGTAACTGAATTGGGGTTTGTCTTGGCTAAAGTTAAAATTACAACCAGCTGTTCTTAATTTCTCCTGACCACTAGAGAGCTCAGTAATTATATAAATTGTGTGATCATTTGTTTTGCTTAACTGTTGTGGTGTTGTTTCTCTTTTTGTTGTTCTTTCAGTCTTTTTCCCCTTGGGTTTGATCAACTCTTATCTGAATTGATCAAATCCAAAGGAAGTTCCAAATTATGGGGAAAGAGGCCTCTGAGGTGGCTAAATTCACACACACACACACAAGATGATGTGATAGGGGGTGAAAAACGGCCAGCAAAAGGAAAAAAAAAGGAAAGATTTTTTATTTTGACTACTAAGGGGCTTTAGTTACGTAACAAGGCCACCTTTTTGCTAGCCAGGCCAAACTGAAAGAGCAATGGCTGTATTTCTGAAATAGCAGCAATTTGTCCTAGTGAAAGCAGCCCTCGCTGTGGGTGCCTCCTCGGCCTCAGCCCCCACTCTGGCTGTGCTTGGGGAGCCCTTTAGCCCACCATGGCACTGTGGGAGCCTCTCTCTGGGCTGGCAGAGGCTGCAGCCGTCTCCCTCCGCTTGCCGGGAGGTGTGGAGGAAGAGGCACAGGTGGCAACATGAGCTGCTGCGGCGCCAGTGGGCCAGCGTGAGTTCCGGCGGCGTGGGCGTGGGCTCCGCGGGACCCGCACGTGGAGCGGCCGGCCCAGGGCAGTGAGGAGCTTAGCACCCGGGCCAGCAGCTGAGGAGGTTGCACCAGGTCCCTCAGCGCTGCCTGCCCGCAAGCACCGTGCTCGAATTCTGGCCAAGCCTCAGCCGCCTCCCCCCGGGACAGGGCTCAGGACCTGCAGCCCCCCATGCCCGAACCCCTTCCCCGTCATTCTTGAAGTCAGCAAGACCAAGAACCCACCAATTCTGGACACACTAGCTGAAATATGGTAATGAGATTTTAAAAGATTTTTTTAAAGGAGCTCAATGATTAAAAGTCAGCTTAATTAAAAACTAACATCCAAGGTGAGCATGCACGTGTGTGTGCGCTTGTGTGTGCATATTTAAAAGGCTTTCATGTTTTTGTTTTTCTCCAAGGATCTTTTTTTTTTTTGAGCAAAAGTTTTTTTCTTCTTAGTTGACTGAATTTGTTTTCTTCATTTACTTCTGCTACCTTTCCTTTCTCTTGCACCCTCTGCTGCATGAGGGACCTAAAATAGTTTATGATAGCTGGGGTTCCTTAAAGAAAACAGAGTATGCACCAGGCTCCCTTTAGGGGAGAAAAGTCTGTTTTTCCTTATGCAATCCCAAGGGTGTAAACAGGCATGTTCGTCTCATCTCTTAAACTGCTTACTTTTGTGTTGTGTTACCTGTTTGTGTATGTTCGTTTTTTTTTTTTTTTTTAACTAAAATAGTTATTGCAACAGAGGTTACCCTTGGGGTATGTTTTTGTTTTGTTTTGTTTGTTTTTGTTGGTTGTTTGTTTTTTGAGATAGAGTCTTACTCTGTCACCCAGACTGTAGTGCAGTGGCACGATCTCTGCTCACTGCAGGCTCCACCTTCCAGGTTCACGCTATTCTCCTGCCTCAACCTCCCGAGTAGCTGAGATTACAGGCCTGCCACCACGCCCGGCTAATTTTTTGTATTTTTAGTGGAGATGGAATTTCACCGTGTTAGCCAGGATGGTCT
>NW_012115688.1:3111886-3113475 GCF_000951035.1 Colobus angolensis palliatus | reverse complement strand
CCCACCACCATGCCCAGCTAACTTTTTGTATTTTTAGTAGAGACGAGGTTTCACCATGTTAGCCAGGATGGTCTCGATCTCCTGACCTTGTGAACACGCACCTTGGCCTCCCAAAGTGCTGGAATTACAGGTGTGAGCCACCACGCCTGGCAAATTTCTTTAATTTTATGTTTGATTTGGCATTCATCTTTAATCTCCCTCTAGCACCACCAGACTTTTTCTCTCTATACCTTGTGATGTAAATTTTGCTATTTGATTTTCACCTGAGTTGTTTCCTTTAATATGCAAACTTAAGGCTATTTAGCTGACAATTGCCTAGAGTTGTGAAACAGATTATCAATAATCTGAGTATATCCATAAGATGTACTTCTATGAGCATGCCTAATACGTCTATGTATTTATGTGTTGTGTTCACAATGCTTCACTACTGAAAATACATAAAAGAGCTCTAATTAACTGGTTTAAGAAAATAAAAGTGCTTGAATGAAATGCTTTATCAGGAAAAAAGACTAGTCAAATGTTTTTTCAAGTTTATGTAACTCAGTAAAATTGTTAATAAATAAGCTAGACTTAAAATTACTGGTAAAATAATATTAGAAATATCTTAAGAATTGTCAGTATACATTCTTGTTTGCATTTATTAATAAAGCAGTTTCATACTTATCCCTGACAAATACTATACGGTGTCAAAATTTGTCATAGGGGTTACAAAACTATAAATGCAGCCCAGAACAGAGTGATCTTTGCTTGTGTAACCTTGTTAGAAATGCAAAATGCTTGTTCCCCAGTGCCACAAAGAAATAGCACTCAAACATAAATTTAATTTTCTCAGCAAGGCAATTTTCACTTTCTGCAGAAAGGGTGCCCCTCACAGATGAAACAATGGTGAGAGCACACCTGGACAGGGGAGAGGCAGGAGTTCTTATTCCTGATGCAGGTAGCCCCTAGTGCTGTGTTGTTTCTCTATTGGATAGGGTTGGACCACACAGTCTAAGCTAATTCCGATTGACTGTTTTAAAAAGAACAGGAGTACCAGCTGGAGTAACAGGGTAGGTAGTTTGGCAAGAAGAGCGGTTACAGAACAGGTGGCTCAGGATGAATCAGGACAGAGCAGGTGACCAAGAGTGACTCAGCTCAAAGCAGGTGACCAGATGTGAGCTACTGATTAGGAGTGGTGGGAAAGTTGTTTAGTGAAACTAGAAGCAAGGGGGTAAAGAGAACCAGGAAGTTAAACTTTAAAATGGAGAGTCAAAGAATAAGAGAGCTGAATATACTGATATACTGATTCTTTGAAGAGAAACTTGGGGTTCACTACTATATTTAACAATCTTTAATAAATAAGACATTAATATTGGTTTAAGAAAAATAGCTGGGCCAGGTGTGGTGGCTCAAGCCTGTAATCCCAGCACTTTGGGAGGCTGAGACGGGCGGATCACAAGGTCGGGAGATTGAGACCATCCTGGCTAACACTGTGAAACCCCGTCTCTACTAAAAAATACAAAAAAATAGCCGGGCGAGGTGGCAGGCGCCTGTAGTCCCAGCTACTCGGGAGGCTGAGGCAGGAGAATGGCGTGAACCTGGGAGGCGGA
>NW_012115688.1:3105034-3111836 GCF_000951035.1 Colobus angolensis palliatus | reverse complement strand
GGAGGCGGAGCTTGCAGTGAGCTGAGATCTGGCCACTGCACTCCAGCCCGGGCGACAGAGTGAGACTCCATCTCAAAAAAAAAAAATTTAAGCTACATCTTAAATTTAGTAAGATTACCATAACTTCTCATCTTGTGGCTTTAGGCAGTCTAGTCTACAGGCAATAGAGTTTGTTTTGGAAAAGCACTGTTGTCATCTTTGTTTCAAAGCAAAACTATAAATTCCTCCCAAAGTTAGTTTGGCCTGTGCCCAGGAATGAACAAGGACAGCTTGGAGGTTAGAAGCAAGATGGAGTCACTTAGGTCCAATCTCTTTCACTGTCTCAGTGATAACTTTGCAATGGCAGTTCCATAATTTTAAATAATGACAAGCACAGTTTTTATAAATAATCTAGGTAAATAATTAAAATAAAATAAGTAAATATTATAGGATAAATATAGACAAACTCATCATAATTTTGAATCTAAAGTTAAATAATAGATATTTTGTTATTTGGGTATTTTCCAATAAAAAATATATTTGGGCCAAGTGCAGTGGCTCACGCCTGTAATCCCAGCACTTCGGGAGGAAAAGACAAGTGGATCATGTGAGGTCAGAAGTTTGAGACCAGCCTGGCCAACATGGTGAAACCTCATCTCTATTAAAAAATACAAAAATTAGCTGGGCACAGTGGTGCGTGCCTGTAGTCCCAGCTACTCAGGAGGCTGAGGCAGGAAAATCACTTGAACCCGGGAGATGGAGGTTGCAGTGAGCTGAGATTACACCACTGCACTGCAGCCTGGGCAACAGGGAGACTCTGTCTAAAATATATATATATATATATATATATATATATATGGGCCTCCCAGAATGCTGGGGTTACAGGCATGAGCCACCACACCTGGCCAGTTAAATGAATTCGTTTAGAATGACTTGTAATCCTATTTTGTAATATCAAGTGTTTTATGCATTTGATATTTGACAAATTTTCCAAGATCAAATTATAAATTATGCTTTTTTCTGACCTAGCTACTCCTTTAAAATGTTATTAATAAGTTCCCTAAAACCCAAAAATGACATATTTGGCTTATTTGGTCTAAAAATTATATGGGAAACATTGTCAAACATAAAATGGTGTTTGGTTTTCTTTGGGCTGTATTTGTATAAATATGTTGTTGGTATGTGTTCCAAAATTATAGGAAACTCCTATAATTCTGATCTACTTAATGTACATTATCAGTAATAACTATCATTGTTATGTTAAATTATTGTGTGCTGCAGAAGTAACAAATTTACTTGCCAATTGTATCTTTGACTATGGCTGCTCTAAAACTTTTTGTCATTCACGGACAATTGTTGTCTTGTTTTGGTCCTCTTTGGTTTTACAATCAGGTATAAAACTGATTTTATAGAAGGTGATTTTACAATCAGCTGTAAAACTCGAAAACTTTTTTTTTTTTTTTTTTTTTTTGAGGCAGAGTCTTGCTCTGTCACCCGGGCTGGAGTGCGGTGGCCGGATCTCAGCTCACTGCAAGCTCCGCCTCCCGGGTTCACGCCATTCTCCTGCCTCAGCCTCTGGAGTAGCTGGGACTACAGGCGCCCGCCACCTCGCCTGGCTAGTTTTTTGTATTTTTAGTAGAGACGGGGTTTCACTGTGTTAGCCAGGATGGTCTCGATCTCCTGACCTCGTGATCCGCCCGTCTCGGCCTCCCAAAGTGCTGGGATTACAGGCTTGAGCCACCGCACCCGGCCAAAACTCACAAACTCTTAACAGGTGCTCTTTTTTTTGGGCGAGGACAGAGTCTTGCTCTGTTGCTCAGGCTGGAGTGCAGTGGCGTGATCTCGGCTCACTGAAACCTCTGCCTCCTGGGTTCAAGTGATTCTTAACTCCAGCCTGGGCAACAGAGCAAGATTCTGTCTCAGAAAAAAAGCATAAGCATGAGGTGGGAAGCATGAGGAGATCAGCCTCCCAAATAGCTAGGACTACAGGTATGCACTACCACACCTGGCTAATTTTTGTATTTTTAGTAGAGATGGGGTTTCACCATGTTGGCCAGGCTGGTGTCGAACTCCTGGCCTCAAGAGATCCACTGGTCTCAGCCTCCCAAAGTGCTGGAATTATAGGCATGAGTTACTGTGCCTGGCCTGACAGGTGCTGTTGAATACACGTTTCTGATAACTTTGGAGATTGTGACATCAGCATAAAGGAAAAACTTTCAGGATTCATGGAGGGCTGAAATGTTCATGAATATCAAGCAGAACAGGAATTAACTGCAGGGACTAAACTAATAGAAGTCTGAAGTAATCTTTTTAACTTTTTGTTGAAAACATTGCTGATCTTTGTTTTGTTTGTTTTTCAGAGTCAAGAAAACTTTTAAGCTGTTTACAGCTTTTAACAATTGAGTTAAGTATACTCATGAACAAAATTTGGAGCATATTTGTTTCTCTCTACCTGGTTTCTATAGAATTTTGAAACTATTTGTGCGTATTCTTAACTTATGATAATAGTTATTTGCATAAGTGCAAAAATAGTCTATTTTCATTTGTAACAGGACACAATTGGAGAAACTAGTTATTTTACCAAGGCTTTGACCAGAACAGTGTGCTTTCCTTTAAGGAATCAAACTTCACTTATGGAGCCAGTAAAAGTCCCTTGAAAAACTGGCCTCATACCTTTGTCTACACAGTCCGTGTACAGGGTTCCTGACCTGTGGTAAGTAAAGAATGTCACTTTCTGACAGACACAGGAGCCCCCAGTTTATCTTGGAACCTCAAGAGGAGAAGAATTCACCCAGCTCATCAATATTTGATGGTACAAATTCATGGCTGGGTTTGGCTTTAAAAAGTGTTATCTGCTGGGCACGGTGGCTCACGTCTGTAATCCCACCACTTTGGGAGGCCAGGACGGGCGGGTCATGAGGTCAGGAGATCGAGACCATCCTGGCTAACATGGTGAAACCCCGTCTCTACTAAAAAATAGAAAAAAAATAGCCGGGTGTGGTAGTGGTCGCCTGTAGTCCCAGCTACTTGGGAGGCTGAGGCAGGAGAATGGCATGAACCCAGGAGGCGGAGCTTGCAGTGAGCCAAGATTGCTCCACTGCACTCCAGTCTGGGCGACAGAGTGAGACTCCATCTCAAAAAAAAACTCTTCTCTGAGATTCCTTCTATGGGACAGAGTTCCATCAAAACCAGTTTAAAAGCCTATGTAAACATTAATTTTTCTTCTGCAGTGTATACAAATAATTAGGCCAAGTATAATAAAGCAGACCAATCCTACCATGATCTGTCTTTAGTAAAAATAGGAAACTGGAGAGAGGAAAATTATGTTTCAAGAACTATAGTACATCCATTGTTAGATTCTAGTCTTGCCTAATATTTTTCAATTTTTATTATTTATCGTTTGAACCAAATTCTAATTTTTCTTGGCAGTGTGTCTTCAAAATAATGTTTTCATATTTTTCCTTGTTTTTTTCCCCATTTTTCCTGATTTAGAGTCACTGAAAACTAAGTTGTGTTTTCATAAAGCCCTGTGAACTGAAGCTAGACAACTTAAACTTCAGAAGAAAATAACAGCAACCTATTTATATTTATATACATAAGCTACTTTTTTTGTTTGTTTATTTTTGAGATGGAGTTTTGCTCTTTGTGTTGCCCAGGCTAGAGTGCAATGGCACGATCTTGGCTCATCGCAACCTCCGCCTCTGGGGTTCAAGCAATTCTCCTGCTTCAGCCTCCCAAGTAGCTGGGATTACAGGCATACACCACCATGCCCGGCTAATTTTGTATTTTTAGTAGAGACAGGGTATCTCCATCTGGGTCAGGCTGGTCTCGAACTCCCGACCTCAGGTGATCCACCTGCTTCGGCCTCCCAAAGTGCTGGGATTACAGATGTGAGCCATCGCACCAAGCTAGCCACTTTTGTATCTGTCTACTGATGTGTGGACTTCAGAGTAATGTGGCCTATATCAATTTTTCAGGATTGTTCTTTTGTTTGTTGCTGTTGTTCTACCTTCCTCCCCCTATTTTCTCTTCAGAGGACATGAGACTTCACAACCTTCTAAAAATGAGCTTTCCTAGTAACTGGGGACTTACCTGTCTAGGAATAAACCATCCTAGCCATGAGAGATCAGATGAAACCTGAGATCAGAGACTCATTTTCTTCTAAAATGCTTTCTCTAAAAGATTTTTTAAAAGAATAAGGGGGAAATGTGAAAGGAAAATATCTTGAGCCCCCAAAATCACTAAACTAAAGGGCAAAGTCAAGCTGGGAACTGCTTAGGGCAAACCTGCCTCCCATTCTATTCAAAGTCACCCCTGTGCTCATGGAGATAAATGCATATCCTTTTGTCTCTCTTGGAGAGACTAATCAGAACCTCAAAAGAGTGCAACCATTTGTCTCTTATCTACCTATGACCTGGAAACCCCTTCCCCACTTGGAGTTGTCCCGCCTCTCCAGACAGAACCAATGTTCATCTGAGATATGTTGATTGATGTCTCATGTCTCCCTAAAATGTGAAAAAACAGACTGTGCTGTGATCATCTTGGGCACATGTCGTCAAGACCTCCTGAGGCTGTGTCATGGTCATGTGTCCTCAACCTTGCAAAACAAACTTTCTAAGTTAACTGAGATCTGTCTCAGATTTTTGGGGTTCACAGAGGCATAAGGCAGAAGGAGAGACCAAGACAAGTTTTAAAGCAGGAGTAAAATTTTATTTAAAAAGCTTTTGAGTGGAAACAAAAGGAAGGAAAGTAGTATACTTGGAAGAGGGCCAAGGGGGCGACTTGAAAGACAAGTGTGTGGTTTGACCTTTTGACTTGTGGTTTTTTTGTTTTTTGTTGTTTTTCAGGCAGAGTCTCGCTCTACTGCCCAGACTGGAGTGCAGTGGCCCAAGCTTGGCTCACTGCAACTTCCACCTCCTGGGTTCAAGCAGTTATCCTGCCTCAGCCTCTCTAGTAGCTTTACAGTAGGATTACAGGTGTGCGCCACCACACCTGGCTAAGTTTTGGATTTTTAGTAGAAATGGGGTTTCACCATGTTGGCCCGACTAATCTCAAACTCCTGACTTCAGGTAATCCGCCCGCCTTAGCCTCTCAAAATGTTGGGATTACAGATGTGAGCCACCTTGTCCAGCCTGACTTGCGGTTTTATATGGTGGCGTGCTTCTAGGGGTCTTGCAGTCCTTCTCCCCTGATTCTTTTCTTGGCGTGGGTTGTCTGCAAGAGCAGTGGCCTGCTAGCGCTTGGGAGGGAAACGTGCAGTGTGTTGACTGGCGTTGTATGCATGCTCACTTGAGGCTTTCTTCCCTTACCAGTTGAATGTTCCTAGAAGGTCGTATACCAGTTAAACTCTACCATTTTGCTTCTTAGTACGCATGCTCAAGCTCACTCACCCAACTCCTGAGAGCTTATGGGAAAATGATCTTTTTTTTTTTTTGAGACGGAGTCTCGCTCTGTCGCCCAGGCTGGAGTGCTGTGGCCGGATCTCGGCTCACTGCAAGGTTTTTGTATCTATTGGGAAACTGCCTTTCCCTGGAGCAGGCTGCCAACTGTTACTTTAGAGAAACAGTGTAACTGCCTGACCATCACCCGAGGGTGGCCTGACTTTCCTGTTGGGTGGAGGGGGAGCCTTCTCTTGCCCTGTTCATGCCTGCCTAGCTACCTACTGTAATATTCACATGAGTAAATCCCTTCAAGTATTTCACAGTTTGATGCTTTTTTTTTTTTTTGGTCCAGGAAACTGAGGGATAAAGACCATTGCATGGCCTAAAACACTTCACTGGCTTCCTGTGGCTCCTCAAACAAATGCAAACCCCTTGCAGTGACCTTAAAAATCCTGCTGTGCCCTGCTGACCTCCCCATAGATCTGGCACCTTTTAGGGCCTGATATCCATTTACCATCTTTTCTGTATCCCACTTCCTCCCAACCTCCTCACTGACCTCTCAGATCCACCTTTCCTTTCTGTCCCTGTGGACCCCAAGCTCCAGCCAGGCTTGGTCTTGACACACGCTGTGCCCTCGGTCTGGCATGTTCTCCAGGCTCTCCACTTGTCCAGTTCTTCCTCACCCTGCAAGTCTAGGTATCAGTGTCACACTTAGAGTGGGCCACTCTCAGGAGCATGAGCAGGGAAGCTCAGGGAAGGCTTTCAGGATGGGATGGGGTAGGGCAGTGGGGCAAGCCAGGCAGGCTTCCTGAAAGAGGAAATTTGAGAATGAGCAGCAGTTTTCCAGGTTGGTGAAAGAAAAGATTTCACACCTCTTTCATATTCACCCTCCCATGGGCAGAGCTCAGGACTATCCTGGAGTGATGTGGCTGCTGTTCTTGAAGCTAATTCCTAGCTCCATTTTCCTTCCACAGCAAATGAGAAACATCATGTTGCTAACATCACGGAGACAAAGCTCTACCTACCTTTGTTTTTCTTCCCATCCAATCAGGAGTACACACTCCCCTCTCACCCCTAGCTGGGTCCTTCACCCCTGCCACATTTGAGTGAGTTTATATGTCCACCTCAGTTTATTGCTTACCTGGATTGTCTCAAAAAATGTCTATTTTGTCCAGGCACAGTGGCTCACGCCTGTAATCCCAGCACTTTGAGAGGCCGAGGTGGGTGGGTCACTTGAGGTTAGGAGTTTGAGACCAGCCTGGCCAACATGATACAACCCTGTCTCTACTAAAAATGCAAAAAACTAGCCGGGTGCAAAAGTAATCCCAGCTACGTGGGAGGCTGAGGTGGGAGGATCACTTGAACCAGGAGGTGGAGGTTACAGTGAACCAAGATCACACCATTGTACTCCAGCTGGGATGACAGAGTAAGATTCCATCTCA
>NW_012115688.1:3103874-3104811 GCF_000951035.1 Colobus angolensis palliatus | reverse complement strand
TTTCACCGTGTTAGCCAGGATGGTCTCAATCTCCTGACCTCATGATCTGCCCGCCTCGGCCTCCCAAAGTGCTGGGATTACAGGCGTGAGCCACCACGCCTGGCCTAAATCTTTTTATCTGCAAGTTTCCCCCTTCCTTTTTTCATGGCATGTATTTGTTAAAGAAACTGGGTTGGCCAGGCATGGTGGCTCACACCTGTTGTCCCAGCGCTTTGGGAAGCCAAGGCGGGGGCATCACTTGAGGTCAGAAGTTTGAGACCAGCCTGGGCAACATGGTGAAACCCCATATCTACCAAAAATATAAAAAATTAGCCAGGCATGGTGGCATATGCCTGTAGTCACAGCTACTTGGGAGGCTAAGGTGGGAGGATCACTTGAGTCTGGGAAGCAGAGTTTGCAGTGAGATTAGATCATGCCACTGGGCAACAGAGTGAGACCCTGTCTCAAAAAAAAAAAAATGGAGCTGGGTCATTTGTTCTTTAGAAATTTCCATATTCTTTATTCGGGTGATTGCATCCTTGTGGTATTGAATATATTTCTCTAATCTCTGTATTTCTTATGAACTATTAGATCTAGGTGAGATGCTGGCCAGTACAACTTTCTGATGGAACCATTCTAGATCTGAGCTTCCCACTTGGTAACCAGTGGCCACGCGTGGCTATGGAGTATTCAAAAGGTAGCTAAGGTAACTGAATTGTCTATTTCATTTCTGTTTTGTTTTTTCTTTTGTCGGGACAGAGTCTCTGTGTTGCCCAGGCTGGAGTGTAGTGGCCCAGTCTCGGCTCGCTGCAACCTCTGCCTCCTGAGTTCAAGCGATTCTCTTGTCTCAGCCTCCTGTGTAGCTGGGATTACAGGTGTTCACCACCATGTCTGGCTAGTATTTTTTTTTTTTTTTTTTTTTTTTTTTTAGTAGAGATGAGGTTTCACCATGTTGGCC
>NW_012115688.1:3096995-3098091 GCF_000951035.1 Colobus angolensis palliatus | reverse complement strand
GGTTTCACCATGTTGGCCAGGATGGTCTCCATCTCTTGACTTTATGATCCGCCCACCTTGGCCTCCCAAAGTGCTGGGATTACAGGCGTGAGCCACCGCGCCTGGCCAACTTCCCACTTCTTAAATGTGGACTGTGCAGAGTGACTTCCTTCCAAAGAGTACAGAATAAAAAGGACAAACAGAAGGAGTAACTTTATAGTGGAGTCACACCTTCAGCAGGATGATCAAGGTCCATATCAACACTCATAAGCCAAGTAGATAGCATGTACCTTTACTGGGTCCAATCATGTCCTCCCGAAGCTCACGTCCTCCCTGCAACCTGGGACTCTGACCTTATTTGCAAATAGTGATTACAGATGTAATTAGCTAAGATGAGGTCACGCGGGAGTAGGGTGCTCCCTTAATCTAATATGGCTGGTGTCCTGATAAGAAGAGGTGAAGAGGAATGGACCGCAGAGGGGAGAACGCTACATGAGGGAAGTGACGCAGCACTAGCCGCAGCAGTGAGGGAAACCCCTGGAAGCCAGGAGGAAGCATGAAAGGCTGCCCTCTGTGGGTTTCGGGTGCGGCAGGATCTTGCCGACACTTTGCCTTTAGACTTCCGTTCTCTACAACTGTGAAAAAATAAATGCATGTTGTTTTCAGCTGCCCAGTATGTGGCCCTTGTGATGACAGCTCTAGGAAATTAATGCTGGATCCTTGCTGTGATGATGTAATGGAAGTGGCACTTTACCTCTAGGATCTTCCTCCCCAAAGCCCACAACTCCATTCTAATCATGAGAAAAACATCAGATACATTTCTTTTTCTTTTTTCTTTTTTTTTTGAGGCGGAGTCTCGCTCTGTCGCCCCGACTGGAGTGCAGTGGCCGGATCTCAGCTCACTGCAAGCTCCGCCTCCCGGATTTACGCCATTCTCCTGCCTCAGCCTCCCGAGTAGCTGGGGCTACAGGCGCCCACCACCTCGCCCGGCTAGTTTTTGTATTTTTAGTAGAGACGGGGTGTCACCGTGTTAGCCAGGATGGTCTCGATCTCCTGACCTCATGATCCGCCCGTCTCGGCCTCCCAAAGTGCTGGGATTACAGGCTTGAGCCACCGC
>NW_012115688.1:3086364-3091715 GCF_000951035.1 Colobus angolensis palliatus | reverse complement strand
AAAAAAAAAAAAAAATTAGTTGGGCATGGTGGTGTGTACCTGTAGTCCCAGCTACTCAGGAGGCTGAGGCAGGAGAATCATTTGAACCCAGAGGGTGGAAGTTGCAGTGAGTCGAGATCGCACCACTGCATTCCAGCCTGGCGACAGAGCAAGACTTCATCAAAAAAAAGAAGGAAAAGAAATTTTCTGTGAGGCCAGGTCCTGAAACGATCTGCTGTAACCCTAAGAGCAGTTGGACCTAGTAGCTGCTGAAGTGATCTGCCATGCCTCTAAGACTAGTTTAATCTACTGTTGTCACTCACCAGTCTGAGCTTGCTAGCTCCCAAAAGCGTATCTAGCACCAGAGAGCTTCTTTCAAAACAATTCATAGTATTTCTCTTGCTCATAAAATTCCCAAACTTCACTTTGTTCTTCTGACATACCGAAGACTACCCAGTGTATGTGGGTGCCTCAAATTGCAATTCTTGCTTCCCAAATAAAACATGTTATTTTATTTATATTTATATTTTTTGAGACAGAGTCTCACTTTGTCACCCAGCTTGGAGTGCAGTGGTGCGATCTCGGCTCGCTGCATCCTTGGCCTCCAGGGTCAAGTGATTCTCCTGCCTCAGCCTCCCAAGTATCTGGGACTACAGGTGTCCATCACCACACCCAGCTAATTTTTGTATTTTTAGTAGAGATGAGGTTTCACCATGTTCACCAGGCTGGTCTTGAACTCCTGACCTCAAGTGATCTGTCCACCTTGGCCTCCCAAAGTGCTGCGATTACAGGCCTGAGCCACTGCACCCAGTCCCTAAATAAAACATTTTAAATTTAGAGATTCATTTCTATATTTTATTTGACTTTGACAATTGATATACAAAATTAAACATGGTTAGGAAAATCCAGACCATATGAAAATTCCTTAGAATAAATAACCAAGTGTTTTCAACAACTAAATGACAAAGAAAAAAAAAGATATGGGCCGGGCACGGTGGCTCACACCTGTAATCTCAGCACTTTGGGCGGCCGAGACAGGCGGATCACGAGGTCAGGAGATCGAGACCATCCTGGCTAACACGGTGAAACCCTGTCTCTACTAAAAAATACAAAAAGAAATTAGCCAGGCGTGGTGGCGGGTGCCTGTAGTCCCAGCTACTCAGGAGGCTGAGGCAGGAGAATGGCGTGAACCCGGGAGGCGGAGCTTGCAGTGAGCCGAGATCGCACCACTGCACTCCAGCCTGGGTGACTGAACGAGACTCTGTCTCAAAAAAAAAAGAAAAAAAAAGAAAAAGAAGACATGGAGGGGAAATATATATGAGAAGACGTCAAACAATCTGAGTATGTGGATTCATTGGGCCTGAATTTTTTGTTTTGTTTTTGTTTTTGAGATGGAATCTCACTCTTGCTGCCCAGGCTGGAGTGCCATGGTGTGATCTCGGCTCACTGCAACCTCCGCCCCTCGAGTTCAAGCAATTCTCCTGCCTCAGCCTCCCGAGTAGCTGGGACTACAGGTGCATGCCAACAGGCCCAGCTAATTTTTTTGTGTGTTTTTAGTAAAGATGGGGTTTCACCATGTTGGCCAGGCTGGTCTCGAACCCTTGACCTCAGATGATCTGCCCGCCTTGGCCTCCCGAAGTGCTGGAATTACAGGCGTGAGCCACCGCACCCAGCCCTGTTAATTTTTTATGTGTGATAATATTGTTACTACGTTTAAAGTATGATCTACAGACCCTGGGGTCTCCAAGACCTTTTCTGGGGACCCAGGAGGTGAAACTCTTGTTTTTTGTTTTTTTGGTTTTTGTTTGTTTGTTTGTTTGTTTTTTGACATGGTCTCACTCTGTTACCCAGGCTGGAGTACAGTGGCACGATCACAGCTCACTGCAGCCTCAACCTCCTGGGCTCAAGCGATCCTCCCATCTCAGCTTCCAGAGTAGCTGGAACTACAGGCACATGCCACTGCACCCACCTAATTTTGTTTATTTTTTTTGGTAGAGTTGGTTTTGCCATGTTCCCCAGGCTTATCTCAAACTCCTGGGCTCAAGGGATCTGCCTGCCTTGGCCTCCCAAAGTGCTAAGATTATAGGCATGAGCCACTGCACCGACCACCAGTGGTGATATTAATGTAGTTGTTTGATACTGTATAATAAAAGGTGTCAACATTTAGAAGCTCTGCATGAGCTGGCCAGGTCAGTAATGTGTTTTTCAAAAACACCCTCTACACTTTCTCTTGATTTTTCAGGGAAAATTAATAGAAGACAATGTGGTTGTAAATTTTAGAAGGTCTTGAAAAATACAGCCCACACACGTGGTGCTTACTCAGTGCTGTTACACATAAGGTGGTAAGGGGAGTTTATCTTGTGTGTGTGTGTTGTAGTGGGGGGTTCTCCATTCTCTTTGTATAGTTTAGTGTTTAGTCTTTTTAAAATATGCACAGTTTTTTACAAAAATAGGATTACGCTCCACATATTCTTGTGTGATCAGTATTATTTCATTTCTCAATGAAATAACCCCCATGTGGGTAGTACACCTTATCCTTTTTAGTGTTTCCCCAAATTCTCCTTACATAGCACCACAATTTATTTTACATATACCCACTAAAAGATTTTTAGATCCTTTCCAATGTTTTGCAAATGTAAATGGCAATGTGAGGAACATTCTTGAATATACATCTTTCCATAAGATTATAGGTTATGGTAATTTATAATTTTTGAATTTTGGTATAAAGATCTTCAAAAAAATTTGATGTATACACTCACATCACAATGTTGTATATCCATCACCGCTTTGCCCTTCCAGAACTTTCTCATCCCAAACAGAAACGCTATACCCTTGAAGCACAAACTCCCCATCCCTTTATATCCCGGTCCCTGGTAACTCTGTTTTAATGTCTGTCTCTATAAATTTGCCTATCGTAGGTACCTCATATAAGTGGAATCATACAGTATTTGTCCTTTTGTGTCTGACTTCTTTCTTTTCTTTTCTTTTAAGAAACAGAGTCTCATTCTATTGCCCAGGCTGGAATGCAGTCGCGCAGTCATAGCTCACTGCAGCCTTGAACTCCGGGGCTCAAGTGATCTTCCCGCCTCAGCCTCCTGAGTAGCTGGGGCCACAGGCACATGCCACTACATCCAGCTTGCTTATTTCACTTAGTGTATTTTCAAGTTTTAATCACGTTGTAGCATGTACCAGAACGTCATTCTTTGATATAGCTGAATAATATTGCACTGTATCCGTTCATCAGCTGATGGACACTGGGGTTGTCTCCACCTTTGGATATTGTGAATAATGCTGCTATGAACATTGGTGTAAACACCTTTCTATGAACCTGTTTGAGGCTACTGTTTTAATTAAAAGCGAGCTGCTACCACTGCATACCTATTAGAATGGCTAAAATTCAGACACTGACAACAAATGCTGGTGAGAAATTGGAGCAACAGGAATTCTTATTCATTGTTGGTGAATGCAAAATGTTGCAGCCACTTTGGAAGGCAGTTTTGACAGTCTCTTACAAAACTAATGACATGGACAGGAGGCAGGAGGGTGGGGGTCCCTGGTGAGGGCTCTACCCTCAAGCCTGGATCCACGGCCCTAAATGAGAACAGGCATTCCTGTTTTCACGCCTGTATGTTGCCTTTTCCAAGACCACTCTGGCCCACCCCACTCTCTATCCTGTGCCCATAAGAACCCCAAATCCCAGGCTCCACAAGCAGAAGAGTGGCAGAGCAGCAGAGCAACACAGTGGAGAAGGAGAAAAGAGAAGAATCATCTGAGCATTGAAGACGCAGCTGGATGGTCAGGAATTTGGCCAGAGACAGCAGAACTCCAGGGGACGATTATCTTCCCACTCTATCCCCTTTCCAGCTCCGCATCCTGCTGAGAGTCACCTCCCTCACTCAATAAAACCTCCACATTTACCATTCTTCAAGTCCATGTGACCTGATTCTTCCTGGATGCTGGACAAGGACCTGGGTATCAAGAGTGCAGGGTGTAAAAGGCTGTCATCCTGACTCTCCACTGAGCTGGTTAACACTTAGCCGTCCATGGATGGCAACTGCTAAAAGAGCATTAATTGTGACACACCCCTAGATGCTACCATGGGGCCAGAGCCCAAAGGTGCTCACCTTGGCCCCGGCACCCATTTGCCTGTGTACTCCCCCTCCCATAAGGGGTTTTAGTGCAGTGGCTGAGTAAGCTTGCCACGACAAGTCCTGCGAAGGGGTCCAGGGAACGCTCCTGTCTCACTAACATACTGTTACCACACAATCCAGCAACCATGCTGTTTACCCAAATGAATTGGAAACTTATATCCACACAAAACCTGAACTTAGAGCAGCTTTATTCATAGTTGCCAAAACTTAGAAGCAACCAATGTATCTTCAGTCGGTGAATGGATTTAAAACACTGTGGTATATTCAGACAGTAGAATATTATGCAGCACTAAAATGAATTGAGGCTGGGCACAGTGGCTCATGCCTGTAATCCCCACACTTTGGGAGGCCAAGGCAGGAGGATTTCTTGAGCCTAGGAGTTTGAGACGAACCTGGGCAACACGGCAAAATGCCATCTCTACGAAAAGGCATAGCTGTGCACTCCTGTAGTTTTAGCTACTTGGGAGGCTGAACTGGGAGGGTCACTTGAGCCCAGGAAGTGGAGGCTGCAGTGAGCCATGATCACGCCCCTGCACTCCAACCTGGGTGACAGAGTGAGACCCTGTCTCAAAAAAAAAAGCCAGGAAAAGACATGAAGGAAACTTAAATGCATGTTACTAAGTGAAAGAAGCCAATGTGAAAAAGCAGCATATGTATGATTCCAACTATCTGACAACCTGCAAAAGGCAAAAGTATGGAGACAGTAAAAATATCAGAGATTTCCAGGGGTTGTGGGACAGCTGAATAAATGGAGCACAGATGATTTTTTTGGGGGCCGTGAAACTATTCTGTGCGATACTGTAATGGTTATGTAGCAGGACGAGCCGCAGACAAAACTCCTCAGACACTGGATTAAAGATGGAAGGGGTTTTTTATTCGGCGGGGAGCGTCGGCAGACTCGCGTGGTAAGAGCCGGAGCTCCCCGAAAAAGAAATTCCTAGCCCTTTTAAGGGCTTACAACTCTAAGGGGTCCACATGAAAAGGTCATGATAAGTAAGTGTGAAAAGTGTGACTGGGGGCTACCTACGTCAGCTAGCAGAACAAAAAGTTTTACAGTGCTTTTTCATACAACGTCTGGAATTCACGGATAACACCAGTAGTTTTGGTCAGGGGTTAATATTATTGTTATTATTATTTTAACCACCAGGGCCAGGTGGTGGTGCCAAGGTCGTCTAGCTATTTATCTTACTTTTGTTTCTTTTTTTTCTTTTTTTTTTTTTT
>NW_012115688.1:3084202-3086239 GCF_000951035.1 Colobus angolensis palliatus | reverse complement strand
TGCCTCAGCCTCCAGAGTAGCTGGGACTACAGGCACCCGCCACCTTGCCCGGCTAGTTTTTTTTTGTATTTTTAGTAGAGACGGGGTTTCACCGTGTAGACCAGGATGGTCTCGATCTCCTGACCTCGTGATCCACCCGTCTCGGCCTCCCAAAGTGCTGGGATTACAGGCTTGAGCCACCGCGCCCGGCCACTTTTGTTTCTTTCCAACTTTTTGCTTTCCCCCTGTCTTATAAACTAGGGAAAAGGGGAGGTGGGGGAGAAGCTGGGAAGGACAGCAGAAGTGGTGGTCTCATTCCAGTTGCCTGCATTTGTCAAGACCCATAGAATGTACAACATCAAGTGAATACTAACGT
This sequence comes from Colobus angolensis palliatus, assembly GCF_000951035.1. Classification (NCBI taxonomy): domain Eukaryota; kingdom Metazoa; phylum Chordata; class Mammalia; order Primates; family Cercopithecidae; genus Colobus; species Colobus angolensis. Next base: position 3,085,884 of record NW_012115688.1, on the reverse strand, counting down.
AAGCTATGGATTTTGGGTGCCAATGATTTTGTTTATTAATTTATATTTTTTGAGACAGGGTCACCCAAGCTGGAGTGCAGTGGCACAATCTTGGCTCACTGAAACCTCAGCCTCCCAGGCTTAAGTGATCCTCCCACCTCAGCCTCCTGAGTAGCTGCGACTACAGGTGCGTGCCACCATGCCCGGCTAATTTTTTTATTTTTATTTTTTGTAGAGATGAAGTTTCACCATTTTGGCCAGGCTGGTTTCGAATTCCTGGGCTCAAGCAATCTGCTGACCTCAGGCTCCCAAAGTGCTGGGATTACAGGTGTGAGCCACTGAGCCTCGCCAGGTGCTGATATTTAACTGTAGGTTCATCAGCTGTAACAAATATACTGTTCTGGTGTGGGGTATCGACTTTGGGGAGGTTGTGTGTGCTGGGGAGACAAGGTTATGTGGGAATTCAATGTACTTTCTGCTCAAATTTTGCTGAGAACCTAAAACTGTTCTAAAAATAAAGGATAAAAGGAACTGAGAGTGAAGGGAAATGGGAAGATGGTGGTCAAGGGGTACAAAGTCTCAGTTATGCAAGATGAGTAGTTCTGGAGAGATGCACAGCTACGTGACAATAGTTGACAATATTGTATACTTGAAATTTGCTAAGAAGGTAGATCGTTAAGTGTTCTCATCAGACAAAAAAAGTAGTAACTATGTGAGGTGATGCACATGTTAATTAGCTTATGGTGAATATTTCACAAATGTAGTATCAAGTTATCTACATTTTATATATGTATAAATATAGAGATCTCAATAAATATATATACCTCAACAAAGTGGCCCGGGAAAAAAGCTAGTTGCGGCGCATGATACCTGTATGGCCAGTTTTGTAACAACAAAAAAATCAAAGTGTGACCTTAAAGTTACACGCAGCTAATCTTTAGAAAGTGAGATTATGGATACTTTTATTTTGTACATATATTCTAATTAAATAGTTATAGATTACTGGTGTAATGTTTAAAAGCCAAGTTGTTGTATTAACGGGGAGGTGGTTAATTGTAATTCGCGACCCACTCTAGGAAAAAAGAAAACAGTGCAGGCCAAGAGATTTTTTGGTAGGCTCATCAGACTCTTCCTGAGACTCCCTAAAGCCACGGCCCCGGAGACTTGTGGGAAATGTAGTCCCGAACGTGGATGGACCACCCCTCCGAGGACCCTGGGAACGGCGCGCGTCCCGATATCTGCGCATGTGCAGTGCTGCGAGCGCGCCGGGGGCCGCCCTTCCCCCACCACCAGCCGCGAGTGGGTGACAGAGCCCCCGTCTCCGCGCGTCTTCGCCGCCCCGCGCCGTGACCCGCTGTGGCACTGGGCCACGAGTGGAGGCTGCACTTCTCCAGGTACGAGAGAGGCTTCCAGGTAGCTCCGCGCGGCCTGGGGCCGAGGGGAAGGAGATGAGGGATGGGCTCGTGCCCGCGCAGGGTGGGAGCCCAAACTTCGGCGACTCATAGGCGGCGGTGACCCTCAAGGCGGCGTCCGGGGTTGCCTGGCGCCCTCCTCCGAGCGGGGTCGGCGGGGCAGGTCTCGCCGAACGTTCGGGGGCGGGGACGGCTGAGGGAAGGGCGGCTGCGAGGCTTCGCCTTCTTCTCTTTGTCAGGAGATGCGCCTCAGACGGGCGGCGAGGGGCTCGGGCCGCGCGGGAGCGAGTC
>NW_012115688.1:3082708-3083114 GCF_000951035.1 Colobus angolensis palliatus | reverse complement strand
TTTTTGAGACGGAGTCTCGCTCTGTCGCCCAGGCTGGAGTGCAGTGGCGCGATCTCGGCTCACTACAAGCTCCGCCTCCCGGGTTCAAGCAGTTCTCTGCCTCAGCCTCCCAAGTAGCTGGGATTACAGGCGTGAGCCACCGAGCCTGGCCAGAAACAATTTATTGATGTAACTGTTCCTCTAAATACTGCTTTAGCTACATCACTCAAATTTTTATATCTTGTATTTTTATTTATTTATTGTTTTTGAGACAGAGTCTTGCTCGGTCACCCAGGATGGAGTGCAGTGGCACTCACTCAGCTCACTGAAACCTCTGCCTCCCAGGTTCAAGCAATCCTCCTGGCTGGGATTACAGGTGCCCGCCACCACACCTGGCTGATTTTTGTATTCTTAGTAGAGACGGGGT
>NW_012115688.1:3072035-3082108 GCF_000951035.1 Colobus angolensis palliatus | reverse complement strand
CAGGCATGAGCTACCATGCCTGACCCTCTTTTTTCATTCTTTTATCTTTTTTTTTTTTTAATTTCCTGACTTCTACAGCTGATCATCCTTTTACTTTGAATGTAGCTATGTCTTTATATTTAAAACAAACTGCTTATAGACAGCATATGGTTTGGTCTTACTTTTTTTATATAATTTGACCTCTGTTATTTAATTGGTGTGTTTATACCAATTATTGATATAGTTGTATTAAAATCTACCATCTTGCTGGTGTTTTTCTATTTTTCTCATTTGGTCTTTGTTTCTGTTTTCCTTTTTTTCTGTCTACTTTTGGCTTAAGTGGGTCTTCCTTGTAATTACATTTTATCTTCAGTGTTGTCTTACTATGTATTTGTAAAAATTTAACAAAGTTTTTGGTTGCTGCTGTCAAGTTTAGTGGAACTTTAAAGATATCATACTGTTTTATGTCAGTATACTTGCAGCATTATACTCCCAATGTCATCCTGCCATCTTTTGTGTTATCGTTGTCATACATTTTACAGCATATTGACATATGCTGTAAACCCACAAAACTTTGCTACTATTCTTGCTTTAGATAATCTTTCACAGTGATTAAAAGCAAGAAAAAGTATCTATTATCTTTATCCTTATTTTAACCATTCTCAAGAGATTTTCATTTATTTGTATAGATTCAGGTTTTTGATGTCATATTTCTTCTATTTAAATAACTTCATTAAACATTTCTTCTAGTACAGGTCTACTGATAATGAATTTGCTTGCTATGGTTTTGTTGTTTGAAAAAGATTTTTGACTTCATTATCATTTTTGAAAGATTTTTTGCTGAGTATAGAATTCTAAGATAATAGTTTTTTGCTTTAGTTGCTTTTTTGTTGTTGTTAAAGCACTTTAAGGATGTCACTACTTTGTTTTCTGGCTTAGTTTCTGATAGGAAGGTGGCTGTGATTCATTATCTTGATTTTTCTATATGTAATATGTCTTTTTTCCTCTGGCTACTTTGAAGATTTTAACTTTGGTTTTCAGTTGTTTGGATACGATGTGTCCATGTGTTTTTGTTTGAGTTTAGGTTTTGGTATTTTCCCTGTTTGGATAAATTGTCTGAATTTCTTGGACCTGTGGTTTGATATTATTATTTTTGGAAAATTCTTGTCCATTATATCTTCAAATACTTGTTTTCTCCTTTTGGAATTTCAATTACATGTTTATTAGACCATTTGATATTGTCTCACAGCCCTCGGATGCTCTATCCTTTTATTTTTTCTTCCATTTCTCTTTGTATTTCAGTTTGGGTAATTTCCTTTGACTTATATTCAAGTTTATTGAAACTTCTTAGCTCCTTTGTCTACTAACGAGCCTGCTGAAAGATCATCTCTGTTACTGTACTTTTCTTTCTCAGCATTTCCATTTGATTTTTTTTTGAAGTTTCCATCTCTGCTGAAATTCCCTATTTGTTTATTCATGTTGTCCACCTTTTCTAGTAAAGCCTTTAGTATATGAATCATGGTTGTGTTAAATTCCCTGTCTGATAATTTCAGCAGTTGAGGGTTCTGCTGATCGTTTTGCCTCTTTTGGTAGTGGATTATCTTAGTCTTGCCTTTATGGGTGTCTGATAATGTTAGATTGAAGATAGGTGTTGTTAGTATGATCTTTTCTGCCCCTTCTGAAGAGGCAAAGGGACTATCCCAGGAGGTGGTATTTTCCCAGGTGGTCTCTAGGGATTTCTAAACAAGTCATTCTAGGAGTTGTAAGGCAGGTCAGACCTTTAATAACAATGCCTTCCTTTTTCCTCTATTCCAGTTTCACCTTCATAGTTCTCTGCCTCTCCCAAAAACTGCAGAAAATGAACAAATCCCAGGTGAGTTGTTTATTCCCCATTTTGCTTTTCAGTGCATTTAAGGAAGTTTATAAGGATCCAGAAAATGAAATAGAAAAGTATGAATAAGACACAAGGGAAACATAGTAAGAATAACTGATCAATACCAGCAGCCAAAAAGCAAATTGAGTTAATTAAATGTCTTGCATTGGTTACGAATACCAGTTCTTTGGTTCTGTACATTAGGTGTGAATGCATTTTATGGACCTTCATATAGATGGTGTTTTGGACAGCACCCCCAGAAACAGCCAACTTTGAAAGGGTTATCACTTTATCTGTGGTGGTTTCATATAACATTCCTCAGTGCAAGTGCAGAAGATTACTGTATGTATTTGGTTTTTCCAGTCAGATTAGCCTAATGCCAGAGAATGCAGTAAATATGTGGGTTTGTATTTAAATCCCCCCACCCCAAGCAGGTGCCACTGTCATTACTTTCTTGTGTAACTTTCCAGAGCTTATTTGTACATATTTACACAAGTACAAATAAAAACACAAACATAAGATAGCATGTTAATCATACTTTTCTGTTTCTATGCATTCTGTTTTAATAGATTTCATTTTTTTTTTAGAGCATTTTTGGGTTTACAGAAAAATTGAATGGGGAGTGCAGTGTGTTCTCATATACTCCCTCATTCCCAACCCCTACCCCCAGTTTCCTTTATTAGTAATATATGTGTTAATGTGTATATTGTTACAGTTGATGAGCCAATATTGATATGTTAAAGACTGTAGCTTACAGTAGGGATCACTTTTTGTGTGCATTCTGTGTATTTTGACCAATATATAATGACGCCTATCCATCACTATGGCATCATACAGAATTTTTCACTGCCCTGAAAATCCCCTGTGCTCCGCCTATGCACCCCTCCCTCTGTCTCCCTAAGTCCCTCACACCCACTGATCCTTGTACTGTCTCAACTCCCTAGTTGTGTCTTTTCCGGAATGTCATGTAGTTGGATTCATGCAGTAGGTAGCCTTTTCAGATTGGTTTCCTTCACTTAGAAATATGCATTTAAGGTTCCTCCAAGATCGAGACCATCCTGGCTAACACCATGAAACCCCATCTCTACTAAAAAAAATACAAAAAATTAGCCATGAGTGGTGGGGGGGGTGCCTGTAGTCCCAGCTACTCGGGAGGCTGAGGCAGGAGAATGGGTGAACCCAGGAGGCGGAGCTCGCATTGAGCCAAGATTGTGCCACTGCACTCCAGCCTGGGTGACAGAGTGAGACTCTGTCTCAAAAGAAAAAAAAAAAGAGAGAAGGTTCCTCCCAAGTCTTTTCTTGGCTTGATAGCTCATGTCTTTGTAGTACCGAATATGTCTTGTTGTGATGTACCATGGTTTATTTATCCATTCACATATTGAAGGAACAGATAAACTTAGTGGCATCCAGGTTTTGGCAATTATAACTAAAGCTGTTGTAAACATCTGTGTGCAGATTTTTGGGGGCATGTTTTCAACTCATTTGGATAAATACTAAGGCCTCTGGATCATATACTAAGAATATAATTAATTTTGTAAGAAACTGTGAAACTCCCAGGTGGCTGTACCATTTTCCATTCCCAACAGCAATGAATAAGAGTTTCTGTGGCTCCACATCCTCACCAGCATTTTGTGTTGTCATTGTTCTGGATTTTAGCCATTTTATTTATTTATGTATTTAATTTAATTTTTTTTTTTTTTTTTGAGATGGAGTCTTGCTCTGTCACACAGGCTGGAGTGTAGTGGCACGATCTTGGCTCAGTGCAACCTCCACTTCCCAGGTTCAAGTGATTCTCCTGTCTCAGCAGTAGCTGGGATTACTGGTGCTCACCACCACACCTGGCTAATTTTTGTATTTTTAGGAGAGATGGGGTTTTACCATGTTGGTCAGGCTGGTTTCGAACTCCTGGGCTCAAGTGATCCACCCACCTTGGCCTCCCAAAATGCTGGGATTACAAGCGTGAGCCACTGTGCCTGGTTATGATTTGTGTTTCAATCTTTTAATTATGTGATTTGATTTTGTTTTGTTTTTGAGACAGGGTCTCGCTTTGTCACCTAAGCAGGAGTGCAGTGGTGTGAACACGGCTCACTGCAGCCTCGACTTCCGGGACTCAAGCAGTCCTCCCACCTAAACCCTTGCAAGTAGCTGGGACTACAGGTACATGCCGCCATGCTCAGCTAATTTTTTGTATTTTTTTGTAGAGATGGAGTTTCGCCCTGTAGCTCAGGCTTGTCTAGAACTCCTGAGCTCAAGCAATTCATGTCCACCTCAGTCTCCCAAAGTACTGGCATTACAGGTGTGAGCCACCGTGCCTAGCCCAATTCTGTGTTTTTTAAATCACTCAGTAACATATCTTTGAAGTATTTCCATATCAGAGCATAGAGAGTTTACTCATTCTTTTTTTCCCCTAATCTTCAATTGTGTAACACATACACAGAATAGTGTATTAAAACATAACACTTTTTATACGTGTTATAACAACATGTATAACAAATATATATCCATTAAAGAATAATAATAAAATGGGTGCCCATGTATGCACCCAAGTTAAGAAGTAGAACATTATCTGTTCTTAATGAGAAATTTTCTGATTGAATCCACCTAGTAGGTAGCCACTATCTTGATATTTTTCTTAATAGTTCCCTTGCTTTCCTTAGAGACTTTGCCACTTAGATATATTCTTTTTTTTTTTTTTTGACACGGAGTCTTGCTCTGTCGCCCAGGCTGGGGTGCAGTGGCCGGATCTCAGCTCACTGCAAGCTCCGCCTCCCAGGTTCACGCCATTCTCCTGCCTCAGCCTCCCAAGTAGCTGGGACTACAGGCGCCCGCCACCTCGCCTGGCTAGTTTTTTTAATTTTTTAGTAGAGACGGGGTTTCACTGTGTTAGCCAGGATGGTCTCGATCTCTTGACCTCGTGATCCACCCGTCTCGGCCTCCCAAAGTGCTGGGATTACAGGCTTGAGCTACCGCGCCTTGCCAACGCCACTTAGATACATTCTTAATCTAATATTCAGTTGATAACCTATAACTGGAATTAATCACTTATATATAGTCTTAATATAAAATTTAGTTAATAAACTATAACTGGAATTAATATTGCCTTGGTTTGTTTGCATAATCTTTTGTCTGGTTGGTGGAGGTTTTTTTTTCCTTTCAGACATGTGAGATCTAAAAGATGCACCCGTGGGCCCTTTGCCAAGACTGAGATTATCATTTATTTTTAAATTACACTAGCTAGTGTTAGCTAAGAAGAAATGAAAGTGCTCATGTATTGCTGGAGGTAGTAAAGAATGATACAGCCTTACTGGGAGCAATATAGCAACACCAAGCAAATTTAGCAGTGCAAAGCAGCTGTGTCTACAAATTTGGCTACTGTTGGAGCCAGGCATGGTGGCTCATGCCTGTAATCCTAGCACTTTGGGAGGCCGAGATTGGTGGATCAGTTGAGGTCAGGAGATCGAGACCAGCCTGGCCAACATGGTGAAACCCTGTCTTCACTAAAAATACAAAAAAAAAAATTAGCTGGGCGTGGTAGCATGCACATGTGATCCCAGCTGCTCCGGAGGCTAAAGCAGGAGCATCACTTGAACCCAGGAGGCAGAGGTTGCAGTGAGCTGAGATCGTGCTACTGCACTCCAGCCTGGGCAACAGAGTGAGACTCTGTCTCAGAGAAAAAAAAAAAAAGAAAGAAAGAAATTTTGCTACTGTTGGACAAAGGCTCCCAGGAGAAGATAAGCTGAGTTGAATTTCCAGGTATAGCCTGGCTTTGACTTTCCTGAGAGTTTACAGAAGTCCTGTTTGGGGAAGTCATTGGCAAGATCATGAGAAGCAGAGGGCTCAACACAGTTGGGCCATGTGACTGGGTCAGAGTGTAGACTAGGTATTGAAGTTTTGGTGGGAATATAATTAGAGGGAGTGGGATGCTGTGCATTTTCTGCATCTTGGTTCACTGGTAAATAGCCACCTCGCAGGAGTAGATTAAAGCAGAACACTTCTGTGACATGAAATGAGTGTTCTCATCTGATCCAGGGCAGTCTGGTGTGGAGGGGAAAGACAGATGTCATCAGAACATGTTCACGATAAGCCAAACCAAGTACAGATAAGAATCTGGGCCAGTCTTACCCAGGCATTCTGCTCTCAGGTTAATAAGAAGTTGGTACAGTGGCCGCAGGTATCTTGTTGATGACAACCCTCAAAATACCAGCTTTCAAATCACTGTGTTCCAATCTGTACTACAAGCAATGTGGTGATAGTAGAGAATCAGCGCTATTCCGCCATCTCCCATTCCGCCGTCTCCTTCCCACTCCTCCTAGGGATTTCCTTCTGCTCTCTCGTGGTGATCTTTTGTCTGCCGCCTCTCTTTTTTGGATTACTGTTGTTTTATTGAAGTACATGCTTCAGTAGCTTCTTGAGAAAAGGTTTGTGAGAGGCACAGTTTTGAGGATGAATTTCCGAAAATGTCTTTTTTTTTTTTTTTTTTTTTTGAGACAGTCTCACTCTGTCTTCCAGGCTGGAGTGCAGTGGCACGATCTCGGCTCACTGCAACCTCTGCCACCGGGTTCAAGCGATTCTCCCCTGCCTCAGCCTCCTGAGTAGCTGGGATTACAGGTGTGTGCCACCACACCTGGTTAATTTTTGTATTTTTGGTAGAGATGGGATTTCGCCCTGTTGGCCAAGCTGGTCTTCAACTCCTGGCCTCAAGTGATATGCCCTCTTCAACATCCCAAAATGCTGGGATTACAGGTGAGAGCCACTGCACCTGGCCCTCATTCTGTTCTGATATTTGATTGATAGGTAGGTATGAATGTGGATTTGCCCATTCATCTCTTTAGTTCTTTCAGTTTTTGCTTGATATAATTTGAAGCTATGTTAGTCATTGCATATATGATTACGGATGTGTGCACACATATGATTCTGTCTTCCTGATGGGTTTATCCTTTTATCATTTTGGATTGCCCCTCTTTAACCCTGATAATACTCCTTTTCTGATATAAATAAAGCCATACCTACGTCTTTTTTTTTTTTTAGGACCAGATCTGGCTCTGTTACCCAGGCTAGAGTGAAGTGGCCTAATGTTGACTCACTGCAGCCTTAAACTCCTGGGCTCAAGTGATCCTCCCAGTAGTTGGAACCACAGGCGTGTACCACTATGCCCAGGGAATTTTTGTATTTTTCTTTTTGGTAGAAATGGGATCTTGCCAGGTTGCCCAGGCTGGTCTCAAACCCCTAGGCTCACGGGATCTGCCTACCTCAGCCTCCCAAAGTGCTGGGATTACAAATGTGAACCACTGTGCCTGGCCCATACCTACTTTTTTAATGATTAGTGTTATGGTATATATTTTATTTTTGCTTCAACCTATTTATGTTCATATATTTATAGTATATTTCCCCTAAATCGCATGTAGTTTGGTCATGGTTTTGATCCAGCCTGTTTCTTTTTCCTTTTTTTGAGACAGGGTTTCCTCTGTTGCCCAGGCTGGAATTTAGTGGCATGAACCCAGCTCACAGCAGCCTCAGCTTCCTTGATCCAGCCTATTTCTGTCTATTTTTCTTTTTCTTTTTTTTTTTTTTTTTGAGACAGGATCTCTCTTTCTCACCCAGCTGCAGTGCTGGAGTGAAGTGGTGTAATCTTGGCTCATTGAAGCCTCAATCTCCTGAGCTCAAGCAGTTCCCCCACGTCAGCCTCCTGAGTAGCTGGGACTACAGGCCTGTGCCAGTTAATTTTTATTTTTTAATTTTTTTGTAGTGTTGAGATCTTGCCTCCCAAAGTGCTGGAATTATAGGTGTGAGCCACCATGCCTGGTCTATTTCTGTCTTTTAATTGATTTATTATTTTATTTGTGATTTATTTTTTTACAGGCCTAGGTGAGTTTAAGTCTGTCATTTTGCTATTTATTTTTAGTTGTCCTGTGTGTTCCTATTTTCCCTTTTATCTTAAGTGGTTGCTGTAGAGATTACAGTTTATAATCTTTACTGACCACCTCTATAGTATTTTGCGTAGTACTTTACAGGTCGTCTGAAGTGTTTATGGGTTAACTAATATATAGGTACTCACTACATCTGCCTCTTTTGAGTTGTTTATCTCTTGTTTTTGTCTTGTCTTTTTTTTTTTTTTTTGAGACAGGGTCTTGCTCTAGGGGCTTGCCTAGGCTGGAGTGCAGTGTCTTGATTTCCATTCACTACAACCTCTGCCTCCCGGGCTCAAGTGATCCTCCCACCTCGGCCTCCTTAATAGCTGGGACTACAGGCACATGCCATCATGCCCAGCTAATTTTTGTATTTTTTGTAGACATGGAATTTTTCTGTGTTGTCCAGGCGGGTCTCGAACTCCTGGGCTCAAGCAATCTACCCACCTTAGCCCTCCAACCTGCTGGGATTTCAGGTATGCACCACATGCCTGGCCTCATTGTTTTTGTTTGCTTGCTTTCTTTTTCTTTCTTTTTTTCTTTTTATTTTTTAACAGGGTCTTGGTTACCCCCAGGCTGGAGTACAGTGACACATTCACAGTTCACGGTAGCCATGACCTCCTGAGCTCAAGCAACCCTCCCACCCCAGCCTCTTGAGGAGCTGGGTCCACAGACATGTGCCACTATGCCCAGCTAATTTTTGTACTTTTTTTAGATGGGGTTTTGGTATGTTGCCCAAGCTGGTCTCAAACTCCTGGGCTCAAGCAGTCCACCTGTCTCAGCCTCCCAAAGTGCTGGGATTACAGTCATAAACCACTACACCTGGCCCTGGTTTTGCTTTTTCACGTCTAGCAGTTTTGTTTGTACGCTGGATATGTTGAATGATACATAGCTTCTTCTAAAAAATGTTAGGTTTTGTCTGCCAGATAGCTAAATTATTGGCAGATGATTCTGATCCCGTTGGGGCATGTTTTCAGATTTGTAGGTGTGGGTCTGTTGGTTTGGTCGTACTCCTTTCTCCTAGGGTATGGTCCATCCTTCTAGGGCATGGCTTTCCTGGCATCTCAACTGTTTGCCAGTATCTCTCTCTTGCTGGATTCAGACTGTCCTAGCTCCTCAGCACTATGCAACCTCTGAAATCTCTACTCAGCTCTCAGCCTCCCAGTCATTGCCATTAGTTCTCTTGGAGGCCTGTCTTCTACCTACACATATTAGGAACTAGCCAAAGATCTGAGGTGAATCTTTATGCAGAATGTTAAGGCTTCTTCTCTATGGCTTTCTTAGCTCCATCACCCTGTGTCTTAATCCATTTTTTGCTGCCGTGGCAGAATACTTGAGACCAGGTAATTTATAAAGAACAGAAATTTATTTTCTTGGCTGGACAAGGTGGCTCATGCCTGTAATCTCAGCACTTTGAGAGGCCAAGGTGGGTGGATCATTTGAGGGCGGTAGTTTGAGACCAGTCTGGCCAACATGGCAAAACCCCATCTGTACTAAAAATACAAAAATTAGCCAAGTGTGGTGGCACTTGCCTGTAACCCCAGCTACTTGGGTGACTGAGGCACGAGAATCACTTGAACCTGGAAGGTGGAGGCTACAGTAAGCTGAGATCACGCCACTGCACTCCAGATTGGGTGACAAAGCGAGACTTTGTCTCAAAAAAAAAAAAAAAAAAATTTATTTTCTCACAGTTCTAGAAGCTGAGAGTCCAAGATCAAGGTGCCAGTGAAGGCCTGGTCTCTTTTTCCAAGATGGCACTTGAAATGCTGCATCCTTCAGAGGGGAGGAGTGCTGTGTCCTTGCATGGCAGAAAGCAAAAGGGCAAAAAAGGAGATGAACTCCTTTCATCAAGCCCCTTTAGAAGGGCACCTGACCCCATTCACAAGGGGAGGAGCCTCCATGACCCAGTCACCTCCCAAAGGCCACATCTCCCAATACTTAATTGGGGATTAAGTTTCAACATGAATTTTTAGAGGGGACAAAAATACTCAAACCATAGCGCTGCCCCTAGATCATGTTTGTATTTTTTTTTAAATTTATTTAATTAATTTTTGAGATGGAGTCTCACTCTGTCACCCAGGCTGGGGTGCAGTGGCATGATCTTGGCTCACTGCCACCTCCATCTTCTGGATTCAAGCGATTCTCCTGCTTCAGCCTCCTGAGTAGCTGGGACTACAGGCACGTGCTACCACACCTGGCCAATTTTTGTATTTTTAGTAGAGACAGGGTTTCTCCATGTTGGCCAGTCTGATCTCAAACTCCTGGCCGCAAGTGATCTCCCTGCCTCGGCCTCTCAAAGTGCTGGGATTACAGGC
>NW_012115688.1:3058073-3071396 GCF_000951035.1 Colobus angolensis palliatus | reverse complement strand
GGTTCAAGGGATTCCCCTGCCTTAGCCTCCCAAGTAGTTGGGATTACAAGCGCCTGCTACTGCGCCCGGCTAATTTTTGTATTTTTAGTGGAGATGGGGTTTCCCCATGTTGGCCAGGCTGGTCTCAAACTCTTGACCTCACGTGATCCGCCCGCCTCGGCCTCTCAAAATGCTGGGATTACAGGCGTGAGCCACAGCGCCCAGCCAAAATATTTTTATGTATTAAAACAGTTGAAAGTAACTTCAGTATGGTTCAACTTTTGAGACAGGGTCTCACTTTGTCACCCAGGCTGGAGTGTGGTGGTGTAATCTCAGCTCACTGCAGCCTGGAACTCCTTGGCTTAAGCAGTCCTCCCACCTCAGCCCCCCATGTAGCTGGGACTACAGGTGCGCACCATCAGGCCTAGCTAAGTTTGTGTATTTTTTATTTAGAGATGGGGTCTTGCCCTGTTGTCCAGGTTGGTCTTGAACTCCTGACCTTAAGTGATCCACCTGCCTTGGCTCCAAAGTGCTAGGATTACAGGCATGAGCCACTGCATCCGGCCCAAGTGTAGGTCAACTTAATTATCCGCCTATTTTGCTATCTAGTCAGTGCTTAACATTTTGACATGTTTCCATGTATTGTGTATGTTGAAGTTTTTTAAAAATATAATTTCAACTTATTTCAGATTTGGGGGTACATGTGCAGATTTGTTACATACATATTTTTCACGATGCTGACGTTTGGGGTATGATTGATCCTGTCACCGAGTAGTGAGGATAGTACCCAGTAGTTTTTGCCTTGCCCCCGTCCCTTCCCTACCAGTAGACCCCAGTGTCTGTTGTTACCATCTTTATGTCCATGAGTACCCAGAGTTTAGCTCCCACTTATAAGTGAGGATATGCACCGTTTGGATTTCTGTTTATGTTAATTCACTTGGGATAATATCCTCCATCTGCATCCATGTTGCTGCAAAGGATATGGTTTCATTCTTTTATATGGATGGGTTTTAAAATTTATATTACTTGTATTGTTAAAATGTAATTTTTTTGTTTGGTTTTGTTTTTTTTTTTTTGAGACAATCTCGCTCTGTCGCCCAGGCTGGAGTGCAGTGGTGTGGTCTTTGCTCACTGCAACCTCTGCCTCCTGGGTTCAAGCGATTCTTCTGCCTCAGCCTCCCGAGTAGCTGGGATTACAGGCACCCGCCCCATGCCTGGCTAATTTTTGTATTTTTAATAGAGACAGGGTTTCACCATGTTGGCCAGCCTGGTCTTGAACTCCTGACCTCATGATGCGCCTTCCTTGGCCTCCTAAAGTATTGGGATTACAGGCATGAGCCATTGCGCCTGGCCAATGTTTTTTATATTACAAAATTCATACATTAATTTTGTCCCTTACTGTGTCTATCATATGAGGATCTGCCCTCCCCAGCATGCTGGGTTTTTTTTTTTTTTTTTTAGTTAGAGTCTTGCTCTGTTGCCCAGGCTGGAGTGTAGTAGTGTAGTGGCATGATCTCGCTCACTGCGACCTTTGCCTCCCGGGTTCAAGCAATTCTTCTGCCTCAGCCTCCTGAGTAGCTGAGACTACAGGTGCCCACCACTACGCCTGGCTAATTTTTGTATTTTTAGTAGAGACTGGGTTTCACCATATTGACTAGGCTGGTCTCAAATTCCTGACCTCAGGTGATCCACCTGCCTTGGCCTCCCAAAGTGCTGGAATTACAGGTGTGTCCACTGTACCTAGCCTTTTTTTTTTTTTTTTTTTTTGAGACAGGGTCTTGCTGTGTCTCCAGGGCTGAAGTGCAGTGGCATGATCACGGCTCACTGCAGCCTTGACTTCCCAGGCCCAAGCTGTCCTCCTACCTGAACCTCCCGTGTAGCTGGGACTACAGGTGTTCACCACCACGTCCAGCTAGGTGTTTTGTTGTTGTGGAGACAGGGTCTCGCCATGTTGTCCAGGGTGGTCTCAAGCAGTCCTCCTGCCTCAGGCATGAAGCACAGCACCAGCACTGTTCATGTCACCTCAACTCAACCCTAACATTTTGACCATTAAAGTCAGTTTTTCCATCTTAGAGATAACCAGTATGTTTTATGTAGGTGTACCCATGCCCTTTGTTAAATCACTTTTATATGCATGAACAGGATTATAGAGAATTTTGGGTCATGTTATGTGCATTTTTTGAAATTTTGTTTAATTATTGATGTTCCTTTGACAGCTTTCAGTGCCTTTTGTTTTTAGGCTTTGTTACTTTGTTTATATTTTAGCTAGATCATTGAAGTTTGTGGTGTTTTTAATGTTTGCCTCTTGTAAAAATTATATATAGGTTTTTAAACCCTGAAGGTCTTAGTCTTTTAGCAGACATTTATCCCATTTTATTTTGATTACTGATTTTATCTGCTTTTCCTTCTCTGCTTGTCATATTTCCACCCTTTAAAGGTTTACGTTACTTTTTCAGTAGTTACCTATTTTAAACAAAAGTTAATCAGAATTTTTCTTCCAAACGTGGTACTTCTTCCTGCCCCAATGTCTAAGTTGATGACATGCAAAAATTACTTTAATACTTCGTTCCCCATTCTGTATTTGCATACTTTTAATATGTTTTACTGGTTTGCTGTTGCTTTTTTTGCACGTTCAACTGATGCTTGCCAGGCTTAATTTTGGTTTTGGTACATCTTTTAATAGTAGTAATAATGCCTAATACATGACATCTATTGTGTACTAGTCATCATTCTAGACTCTACATCAGGGGGTGTCAAACTCTGACCAGTTGTCCAAATGGGCTGCTGCCTTGTTTTTGTATGACCCACAAGCTAAGAATGTTTTTTTTTAATTTTTTGAGACGGAGTCTTGCTCTGTCACCCAGCCTGGAGTGCAGTGACGCAATCTCTGCTCACTGCAAGCTCCGCCTCCCGGGTTTATACCATTCTCCTGCCTCAGCCTCCCAAGTAGCCGGGACTACAGGCGCCCACCACCACTCCTGGCTAATTTTTTGTATTTTTAGTAACAGGTTTCACCTTGTTAGCCAGGATGGTCTCAAACTCCTGACCTCGTGATCTGCCTGCCTCGGCCTCCCAAAGTGCTGGGATTACAGGCATGAACCACTGCACCTGGCCAAGAATGGTTTTTAATTTGTGCTGTGAAAATGATTTGAAACAAAAATGATATGAAACTCAGATTTTAGTTTCCATGAATCAAGTTTTTTTTTTTTTTTGCAGCGGAGTTTCACTTGTTGCCCGGGATGGAGTGTAATGGCACCATCTCAGTTCACTGCAGCCTCCACCTCCCGGGTTCAAGCGATTCTTCTGCCTCAGCCTCCTGAGTAGCTGGGATTACGGGCATAAGCTACTATGCCGGACTAATTTTGTATTTTTAGTAGAGATGGGGTTTCTCCATGTTGGTCAGGCTGGTCTCAAACTCCTGACCTCAAGTGATCCACCCGCCTTGGCCTCCCAAAGTGCTGGGATTACAGGCATGAGCCACCACGCCCGGCCTCCATAAATCTTGTTGGAACACAGCCATGCCCATTTGTTGATGTGTTGCCTGTGCCTGTTTTTTTTGTTTTTGTTTTCTTTTTGAGATGGAGTCTTGCTCTGTCACCCAGGCTGGAGTGCAGTGGCGAGATCTTGGCTCACTGCAAGCTCCACCACCCGGGTTCATGCCATTCTCCTGCCTCAGCCTCCCAAGTAGCTGGGACTACAGGCACCCGCCCCAACGCCCGGCTAATTTTTTGTATTTTTAGTAGAAACGGGGTTTCACCGTGTTAGCCGGGATGGCCTTGATCTCCTGAATTCATGATCGCCCGCCTCAGCCTTCCAAAGTGCAGGGATTACAGGCGTGAGCCACCGTACCCGGCCGCCTGTGCCTCTTTTTATGGTAGGACGGCCAAGTTGGTTTGTTTTAGCAGAGACTACTTGTAGCCTGAAAAAAAAAAAAAATCTAAAATAGTTACTTGACCCTTTATAGAAAAAGTTTGTCAACCAACTCATTCTAGATATTTTCAGCACTTTGAAGATTTGTCTTCTGACTTCCGTTGTTTATGTTGAGAAATCAGCTGTCAAGTGTTTTGTACCTCTGAAGACAATACCTCTTTTTTTCCTCTGGGGTTTTTTCTGAGACAGTCTTGCTCTGTCACCCAGGCTCAAGTGTCACCCAGGCTCAAGTGGCGCCCGCCAACACGCCTGGCTAATTTTTATATTTTTCGTAGAAACGGGGTTTCAGCATCTTGGCCACATTGGTCCCGAATGCCTGACCTTGTGACCCGCCCACCTTGGCCTCCCAAAGTGCTGGGATTACAGGCCTGAGCCTGGCTGCCTCTGGGGTTTTAAAATCAGTTTTGTTATACTCTGAGTGGGTTTTTTGTGGTTTTTTTGTACTTACTGTACTTGGGGTTGGTGGTTTTGAAACTATAGCCTGGTGTGAGGTGTGTTGGAAAATTCTCAGCTATTGTCTCATCAAATATTGTTTCGACTGCATTTTGCCCCTCCTCTTGGGACTCCCGCTGCAAGTATATTAGACCTTCTTAGCTCGTCCGATGTATCTTTTTAGATTCCTTAATATACCTTTTGCATTTCAGTCTAGATATTTACTGACATTTTTTTACTAATCATTTCAGCTGTGTCTGGCCTGTTAAATTCAACCATGTATTCTTTAAAAATTTTTTGTACAGTTTTTATGACTTGAATAGGGGGATGGAAGGACAGAGATCCTTACTTGTACCTGATATTTTATAGTTGGAAGTTCATTTTCTGCCTTTAAGTAGTCAAAGTTTTTAACTCTTTAACATCGATATCACAGAAATAATGCCTATGTGAGCTTTGTTAGCACACTGGTAACACTGAATATCTAATGTGCTTGTCTCACAGTACACATCTTGAGAGCAGAAACAGTGGTACAATCTTGGCTCACTGCAGTCTCTGCCTCCCGGGTTTAAGCAGTTCTTCTGCCTCTGCCCACCATGTAGCTGGGACTACAGGCATGCGCCACCACGCCCAGCTAAATTTCTTTTAGTAGAGACAGGATTTCACCATGTTGGCCAGGCTGATCTCGAACTCCTGACCTCAAGTGATCCACCCCCCCCCCCCGCCCCCAGCTTCCCAAAGTGCTGGGATTACAGGGGTGAGCCACCGTGCCTGGCCAACAGTGTTTTATTAATCTGAGACACCTATCAAATATGACAGTGCCAGAGATAATGGGAATCTGAATAAATCTCAACTATAAAAATATATTTTGGAAGATATGAACAAAACAGTGAACAAGATGTATCGTTGGTGTAAATATATAAATTTTCATGGTGAATGACTTAGAAAGTTTTCATCTATCCTTTCTGTATCACCAAATGATCATCTTAGGATGAATAACAATATGCCGTTTTAGGGATCAGTTTCATTCACGGATGTGACTGTGGACTTTACCCAGGAGGAATGGGAACAACTGGACCCCTCTCAGAGGATCCTATACATGGATGTGATGCTGGAGAATTATAGCAACTTACTTTCAGTGGGTAAGGATGGTTTTCAGGTACAGCTCACCATTTGCCTAGAGGTATTTATGTCCTGTCTCAGTGAAGAGAAATGAGCTTCTGAATTACTAAATGTTTTTGGCCCAAGTCTTCAGGTATTAAACCTGAGAGATCTTGCAGCCTTTAAAGCTCTATCTCTCCTTTCCTTCCAGGCTTCTGAAGTCCAAGCAGTTATGAGCTATGTCCCATTAGTAAACTGCTGTCAAGCCATAGGCAATTTTCAAGTTGGCGCAACAAGAAGAGTTTTGAGTAGCATAGAGTAGTCAATTCAGAACGTTTTAGGGGAATATGACAGGAGAAAGGGAGAAGCAGAAGCCAGTGGAATTAGTATCCAGGGGACTATGAGCAGCTCAGTACCTTTGAAATACTTTTCAGGAATCTGTTTTTCGAGTCCCTAAACCTTAAATATAGCTGAGGAGTGATGACCTGTACCTTAAGTCTCTGAATCATACCTCCAAATGTCCGTCTCCCCCTGCTTACCTTTTTTTCCTGTTTGCCTGTTTAACCTTAGATATTTGCCTTTCACACTTGAACCCAGATACTTTCCTAATATGTCTTAAACTTTTGTTGTAACTAGTTGCTCTTTCATTAGCATTCTCGCCTTGCCGGAATGGTAACATTTGTATTTTAGCTCATAGGAATCGGTGTGGTGGCCTTAAGATAGATTTTTCAGTGTGAGAGTGACATTGTCGTCCTGGAAAAAATGGCAGCAGGATCACAGTAACATAACCAGTAATAACGTAAGATGACAGTCTAGGTTGTGGCTGGGTAATTTTAAATTGATTTTAGCTTTGTAGATATAGGGGTACATGGGTATATTATGTGATGCTAAGGTTTATTGATCCTGACACCTAGGTCGTGAGCATGGTACCCAGTAGCTTTTCAACCCTTGCCTCCCTTTCTCACCAGCCATTCTGTCTACTATTGCCATCTTTATGTCCATGAGTACCCAGTGTTTAGCTCCCATTTGTGAGCCTCCATGGTGCTGAAAAGGACAGGATTTCATTTTTTATGGCTGAGTAGTGTTGTATCTTGTACATGTACCATTCTTTTCCAGTCCACCATGAATGGACACCTAGGCTGATTCCATGTCTTTGTTATTGTGCATAGTGCTGTGATGAACCTACAAGTGGGCATGTGTCTTTTTGGTAGAATCTTTTTTTTTTGAGACAGGTCTCATTCTGTCACCCAGGCTAGAGTTCAATGGTGGTGTCATGGCACACTGTAGCCTCCACCTCCTGGGCTCAAGTAATCTTCCCACCTCAGCCTCAAGTAGCTGGGACCACAGACAAATACCACCAGGCCCCACTAATTTTTACTTTTGTAAAACAAGTACTGTAGATCCTGACCTCAGGCCAGGTGTAGTGGCTCCTACTTGTAATCCTAGCATTTTGGAAGACCGAGGCGGGAGGTTCACCTGAGGACAGTTCAATACAAGCACTGACAACATGCAACCCCATCTCTACTAAAACTGTAAAATAAGCCGGGCATGGTGGCGTGTGCCTGTAATCCCAGCTACTTGGGAGGCGGAAGTTGCCGTGAGTGGAGATCACACCAATTGCACTCCAGCCTGGGCAACAGAGAGAGACCCCATCTCAAAAAACAATAAAGAACTCCTGACCTCAAGTGATCCTCCTGCCTTGGCCTCCCAAAGTGCTGGGATTACAGGCATGAGCCACTGTGCCTGGCCAAATGATTTTTAATGGGATTGCTGGGTGAAGACGTAGTTTTGAATTATTTGAGAAATCTTCAGACTGTTTTCCACAGTGGCTGAACTAATTTAAATTCCCACCAGCAGTGTATCTTAGCCTTGCCAGTATCTGACTTCTTAATAATGAACCTGGGTAACTTGATCCTTAAGATTCTGAACACATTAAAAGTAGGCTGGGGCACGGTGGCTCATGCCTGTCATGTTGAGAGGATCCCTTGAGCCCAGGTGGTCAAGGCGCAGTGAGCTATGATTGTGCCACTGCACTCCAGCCTAGACAACAGAGGGAGACCCCTATCTCAAAATAAATAGGAATGGAAGAAAAGTAGGATATGATAGTGAAAACATGTTCACTCTCCCAACAACTTCAGTAGGAAAAAAAAGCAATAAAACCAGCGGCAGTCAATGATCCTGTTGTAAGGGTTGTATTTTTCTTAGAGAATGAGTTTCTGGATTTTACCATTTGCAAGATTCTCACTTTAGAGATTTGGAGCTCTGCTGTATGGCTGTCACTGCAAACCTAATGAGAAGTGCTGCTTTCTGGAAATCATTTTGGTAAAGATGAACAGAAGAGAAAAAGGTGAAAAAGCTTAGAACCATGCAGACTGGTGCTGGTTCTACCATAGTATTCCGAGTTTAGCAAATACTATTGCTGGAGATCTGCGTAGGTATTTTCCCTTAATTCCCTCCTCTACTTACTTTCTCGGTCTCTGTGCTAACTGCAGTGTCCTTAAGAACACTGTGAATCTCCATCCCTGGAATTGCCAGCCTTCTCATATTATTTGTGTTCTGTTTTCTGTCTTGTTTCACCTTCTCTGCCCACTTTAAGGTCATTTTGTCATCTGGCATTGCTACTTGTATTGATTTTGGTTTTGTTTTGTTTTTTAACCACAAGCTATTATCTTTCTCTTTCAAAGTTTGAAAGGAAACATTTGCGCTGGGAATTTTTTAATATTGGGAGACTGGGTCCCAAACTAAAGAGTCAGCCTTGTGATTGAACACTTGGGAAGACTTTGCATTCTGTAACATTACAGCAGAGGCGTTGACAAGGTTCTTTTCATTGTGCTCTATCCTAGAAGTGTGGAAGGCTGATGACCAGATGGAGAGAGACCACAGAAACCCAGATGAGCAGGCAAGGCAATTTTTAATTCTTAAGAACCAAACCCCAATTGAGGAAAGAGGGGATCTCTTTGGAAAAGCACTTAATCTGAACACAGACTTTGTTTCTTTAAGACAAGTACCCTATAAATATGACTTATATGAAAAAACTTTGAAATATAATTCAGACTTGCTTAATAGTAATAGAAGCTATGCCGGAAAGCAGACTGATGAGTGTAATGAATTTGGAAAAGCACTTCTCTACCTGAAGCAAGAGAAAACCCACCCTGGAGTAGAATATTCTGAATACAATAAAAATGGAAAAGCCCTCAGCCATAAAGCAGCCATTTTTAAACATCAGAAAATAAAAAACTTGGTTCAACCTTTCATTTGTACTTACTGTGACAAGGCTTTCTCCTTTAAGTCACTCCTCATTAGTCATAAGAGAATACATACTGGAGAAAAACCATATGAATGTAATGTATGTAAGAAAACCTTCTCCCATAAGGCCAATCTCATCAAACATCAGAGAATTCACACTGGGGAGAAACCCTTTGAGTGTCCGGAATGTGGAAAAGCTTTCACCCACCAGTCAAACCTCATTGTACACCAGAGAGCACACATGGAGAAGAAGCCCTATGAATGCAGTGAATGTGGAAAGACGTTTGCCCAAAAGTTTGAACTCACCACACACCAGAGAATTCATACAGGAGAGCGACCCTATGAGTGTAACGAATGTGCAAAAACCTTCTTCAAGAAGTCAAATCTTATCATACATCAGAAGATTCACACGGGGGAGAAACGGTATGAGTGCAGTGAATGTGGAAAATCCTTCATCCAGAACTCACAACTGATTATCCACATGAGAACTCATACAGGAGAGAAACCCTACGAATGTACTGAATGCGGCAAAACTTTCAGCCAGAGGTCAACTCTTAGATTACACTTGCGAATCCACACAGGAGAGAAACCATATGAGTGTTCTGAATGTGGGAAGGCCTTTAGCAGGAAGTCCCGACTCAGTGTCCATCAGAGAGTTCATGTCGGGGATAAACCCTGAAACTCCAGCCAGGTTGTACTGTGGAAAACTCCTGCCAGAACTCTTCAAGCGGGTGAGAAGCCTCGTGACAGTTTTGAAGGAACATGATGGGAATTCATACTGAGATGCAATCACTCAACTCAAAAATGTATTAAAAATAGGATTCCATGAGAACATTATACTGGAAGTTACATGTGATACCCAGCTAAAGAATCCATATCAGAATATATACAGTTGTAAATAGCCATACCCAGTTGTACTACAATGAGCTTTTTAAAATCTTGAATGAATTGAGTATTCTGGACAGCAGCATAAGAGATATACCAACAGTATACTATGAATTTAGTGGTTTTATGTGGATATGCCACAAAACACAAGTGGTATGTTTTAGATCTGCACATGTGAATTTAGCATAATCACTGGGAGTTTGAAATTCTTGTCCTCTGTGATAATTAGGATATAACAAGATTTTCTATACTAAACATCACATGTGTTTTTCAGTATCTCTGCAATCCAGTATGCATTCCAAATGAAATGTGTAACAGATTTAAAGTAGCATGGAACCTACGTCTTTCCCTACTGCTTGCTGGCATATATAAGTTGGTATGAACATTGTTTTTGAGCTGCCTCTTACGAAACAGAAGACAGTGTTGAAGTTTGTTTTCCCTGCTTCTGGTTTGCTGAAGATTTTCTAGAAGCACTATTTATACAAATATGCAAATGTGAAATAATTGATCTGTAGCGTGAAGGAGGCAGACCTGAGTTGTACTACTCAATATGCACCACAGAATAAGAGTTTGTCATGTAAAGACAATATCCCCATTCATCATGCTCTTATTTTCCAGTGGGATATTTGCATACAAATGCATGTCTATTACCAAAATACTGTGTAACACAGACAGAAACTACCTGTTTGTCTTTCCTTGTTTCCCTTAATATTTCATCAATTGTCTAGCAAAAATGGTAGGATGCTTCTATAGTTCACAAATGTTACATTTCAGAGACCTTAGAGGAAAAGTTATTTTAAGTAACTGTCAACTGTTTCATTGCTTTTTAAATTTTTCATGTGCATAACACCCCCTTTAGAAATGATTTTTTACAATATTTTGTTTAAAGGAGGCATATCTACTTCCTTGAGTTGCACTATTGCCAACCTAAAACATTTCCCTTTGGAACATGACTTAAAAGTTATTACCTTTCCTTTAAATGTTTACACTTTTATAAAAGTCAGATTTTTCAGTGGTCTCTCCATATATTAAGAATTTTTGTGTAACTCAGAGATATGCTTTTATAGACTTGATTTCAAATTTTTTTTTTTTTTTTATACTTTCACCCAGGCTGGAGTGCAGTGGCCCTATCTCAGCTCACTGCAATAGGGTTCACGCCATTCTCCTGCCTCAGCCTCCCGAGTAGCTGGGACTACAGGCGCCCACCACTGCACCCAGCAAATTTGTTTGTATTTTTAAGTAGAGATAGGGTTTCACCATGTTAGCCAGGATGGTCTCGATCTCCTGATCTTGTGATCCGCCTGCCTCGGCCTCCCAAAGTGCGGGGATTACAGGCGTGAGCCACCGCGCCCGGCCTTGATTTCAGATTCTTAAGTTCAGCCGTTCCCTGTCAATCACAAATCATGTATTGGAAATTATAAATGGCAACCAAAAACTGGCTTTTAAAAAATATTTTTGGATATCATTGACGTGCTGTCACTATATATGAATTTGAGTGACTTTCTGAACAAATTTATCCAGAACATCTGTAGCCCAACAAGCTTTTGTCTAAGTTATCTTACCTACTCACAAAGGAGGGGAAAACATTATTTTCATACGCTGCTTTTAGAAATGTAAATTGTAACAGCCTCCTTGGAAAATATTGTGACTTTGTTTTAACATTAATATACTCTTCAACCTAGGAGTCTCCTGGGAATCTATCCCTAAGGAAAAAAAAGTGCCAGTATGTAAGATTATATGTTTACCAATGTATATTGTATTTTTTGGTAAGGACCAAAAGAAAAAAGACCATCAGTAAGGGAATGGATGAATAAATTGTGGTAAAAACATACCATGGCTGAATGGTATTTCCTTGAAAAGAATGTATGGGGACAAACTCCAAACTCCTCTCGGTCAAATGAGGAAAGCAAGAGGGAAGAGAGAGTGTGTGTAGCAGTTTTTATAAAATAAAGATAAACCCTTATATATGTGTGTCTTTGTATATGATTTTTATGGGCCTGGTGAACAGAATTCCTTCCATTTTTAACCTGTGGACCTCACCAGCTGTATCAGTGAGGGCTCTAGCAGTAAACGGAATTAGCCCCATATGAAAGGATAACTTGGAAAATGAGAGAGGGATTAAGGCAACAAACAACGGATGGTAAGGAATCCAGAGACCAGCAGTGCCAGGAAGCTGTTGTCTCCGTAGGGACAAAAGGAAGAAATGGTGTTGCAGAGCCCAGTGAGAGCCAAAAATGTTGGAAGGTCTCTTTCCTGTAAGAGATAGGAAAAATACAGAATAAAAAGGAAGAGAGTCTCTTAAGTGGATGTCAAAGCTCTAAAAAGATGCAGCTACTGTGAGAAACACAGAACTGTCAGGAAAGGGAGGGCCAGGGGGAGGGGAGATAGGGGGGTGAGCCTCAGCTCTTTATTGCTTCCTCCTAAAGATGCCTTTTCGACTGAACCTGATCAGAAGCCCGGATGATGCTGTCCTCCTGAGATAAAGCAGGGTAGAAGGATGGAAGATGGACTAGGAGGGCAAACAGCACAACCAGCAAATCTCCCATCTCAGTTTCAGCCTTGCTGGTCCGACTGTAATGAGGCTTTCCCAGAAGGACCATTCTTCCCCTATGGTCATTCCAAGTGGCAGCTGTTTGTCTCATGCCTCTTACGCGTTTAGAGGTAAGATGACTCTGAAACCCAATTTCAGAGGAAATAAAAATTTGGGAGTTGTCACAGGGATAATATTTTAAGCCATAAAGCTAGATGAGATTACCTAGGAAAAAAGTATAAAGAATGTCAAGGACTGAGCCCCGAGCACTCATCCCAGTATTTGCTGGGCAGGAACTGGCAAAGGAAACTGAGAAGGAACCACCAGGGTTAGGGTGAAAACCAGGAAAGGGTGGTATCTGAAGCCAAGTGAAAAACTATTTTGAAGTAGAAGAGTGGCCACAATATCAAATACTAGTAATTTTTATGAAGTTGGATATATACTGAGATTAACCATCAGTGAGGTCATTTTGATAACAACAGTTACAAAGGAGTGGTCAGGCTAAATCAAGAAGGATTCAAGATCAAATTGGAAACGGGAACTGTGAATAAGGGGCAAAGTGTTAAGGACTGAAAAGTCTGAGATTTTGTCCAACTTGCAAGGTAACAAGCTACCAGTTTTCATGGATGCTGGCAGAAGACCTTGTATTAACATAGAATCCACATTCGCTGGGTGGAGTTACAGGAGAGGAGCTCCAAGTTTAGGGAGCCTGAATCTTAAACAGTGGTCTAGAAGTAAATCTGTCAAACCTTTGTCTGGAAGGAAGACACATTGGATGCTAAACCATTGCTCTGGAGAGCGTATTACCTATCTAAGGCTATTCATTCATCCTGAAAACAGCCTATAACAAAAGCCATCACCATCTGTACTTGTAAGATAGGCAGAAACGTGAAAAAACCCATGGAGAATTGTCTCCCAACAGAGAGAAATGGATGGGTAACTGAAGAGATGGGGGCTTTTGAGGATTTGGGTGTTTTAAAATATTAGAAATTCTGGGATAAATTTATATACTCATAGGAATGACAAGTAGAAAAACTGACACTCTAGGAAAGGAGGAGAATGGACCAGAGCAGAGTCTGAGCAGGTGAAGACAGCGGGACCCAGGGTGCCAGTGAAGAGGTCAGATGCTGGAGCACCAACCAGGGGGAAGGCAGAGTGTGGATGCAGAAGATGTGAGAGCTTGTGAGTGTTCTTGTCTGATTTGCATTTGCTCTGTTAAAACT
>NW_012115688.1:3054961-3057098 GCF_000951035.1 Colobus angolensis palliatus | reverse complement strand
AAAAAAAAAAAACAAAACATCAGTTTGAATAGCTTTCCATGCACAAAATTACCTTCACAAGAGGTAAAGAAACCAAGTAAGAGATCACAGCACCTGGGTATAGTATAGAAATAAAGGATGCGGCCAGGCACAGTGGCTCACGCCTATAATCCCAGCACTTTGGGAGGCTGAGGTAGGTGGATCACCTGGGGTCAGGAATTTGAGACCAGCCTGGCCAACATGGCAAAACCCCATCTCTACTAAAACTATACAAATTAGCCAGGCATAGTGGTGTATACCTATAATCCCAGCTACTAGAGAGGCTGAGGCAGGAGGATTGCTTGAACCTAGGAGGCGGAGGTTGCAGTGAGCTAAGATTGTGCCACTGCACTCCAGGCTTGACAACAGAGCAAGACTCTGTCTCAAAAACAAACAAACAAAAGATGCATTGAAGAGGGCAGGAAGGACAGTGTTACATTACTTTTGTTACCTCTTCCCCAACCCCAGGCACCACTGTATGAACAGGGATACCCCCCCATACAGGGGAAAGAGAAGGAAGTGAACACTGGACTTTGGCTCCATCCCTAGCACCAGCTCCACCTGGGTAAAACTCAGTGCTGGGCAGGCCCCCGTTGCCCTAGACCCCAGGCCACTCACTACCCACAGAGTGAATTTCCAGGTCCACCCTACCATAAGATTGAATCCCATAGCCCCAGGCCAGCACAGCAGACTTGGTCTGCTCACCTCACCTCTAGACCAACCTCAGTGGTTCAGACTCAGCCCAGCTTCAGGCCTGGTACCACAGTCTGGGGTTCCAGGCCATCCCCAGGCCTGCAGATGCAAGGCTTCAGGCCTGTCCTGGGTCCTAGACCATTTCTGAGCCAGGTCAGCACCCCTGGCCTTAGGCTCCAGGCTGGCCCCTGCCTCACCTCAGTCTACAGGGGCTGACATGGTGCCAAGGCCTGCCCAGATCTACACTGGCACACTGTGCACAGCCTGGGGCCTACCCCAGCACCATGTAAACCCCCATGGAACCAGGCTTCAGGCCAACCCAAGAGGATACAGGCTCCAGGTTTACCTTCAAGAACCCAAGTTCCAGGGTTATCCCCATGTACCCAGTCAACAGGTCCACTCCAGTAGATCCAAGCTTCAGGCCCAGTTCTATAAACCCAAGCAACAGGTCTGCCCATCTTCTGATGCAGGTACCAGGCCAGCCTGGCTGAGGACTCCAGCAGCAAGCCCACTTGCAGATCACACCAGATTGCCTCTCCAGAATCTCTGGACAGGCTGACTGGTGAAGAGCTTTCCCAGACAAAGCCAGCTGGCAGATTGGAATACTTATTCTCTATTTCTTCAAATGCCCAGACATTAACACACTACAACGATCGAGGACAATCAGGAAAATATGACCCTCTAAAAAAGGAACAAAAACACCAGTAATTGACCCTAAAGAAATTTAGAAGATTTGGGTGATGTATGAGCTGCCTGACAATTCAAAATAATTATTTTAAGGAAGCTCAGCATATTAAATTTCCTTATCTAAGAAAATAGAAAAACAATTTGATTAAATCAAGAAAATGACCAACATTAGAAACTTAACAAATTATAAAAATAAATTCTGAAGTTAAATAATA
Source organism: Colobus angolensis palliatus (assembly GCF_000951035.1). Classification (NCBI taxonomy): domain Eukaryota; kingdom Metazoa; phylum Chordata; class Mammalia; order Primates; family Cercopithecidae; genus Colobus; species Colobus angolensis. The sequence continues at coordinate 3,055,485 of NW_012115688.1, read as the reverse complement.
CAATTAATGACATGAAAAATGCAATAGAGAGCAGCAACAGAAGGGATCAAGCAGAAGAAAGAATCTGAGCTCAAAGACATTTTATTTGAAAATATCCAGTCAGAGGAGAAAAAAGAATGAATGAAAAGACTTGGGATTTATGGAATAGCATCAAAAGAACAAATGTTTGACTCTCAGAAGTTCAAGAAGGAAAGAGAGACAAAAGAGCAGGAAGGTTACTTAAATAATAGGGCCAGAGTGGGGGTGGTTCACGCCTGTAATCCCAACACTTTGGGAGGCCACGGCAGGATCACTTGAGCCCAAGAGTTCAAGACCAGCCTGAGAAATATAGTGAAACCCCCATCTCTAGAAAAATACAAAAATTTAGCCTGATGTGGTGTGAGCCTGTAGTCTCAGCTACTTGGGAGCCTGAAGTAAGAGAATCCCTTGAGCCCAGGAGGTTGAGGATGCAGTGAGCCATGATCATGCCACTGTACTTCGGCATGGGTGACAGAATGAAACTGTCTCAAAAAAAAAAAAAAAAA
>NW_012115688.1:3046599-3054303 GCF_000951035.1 Colobus angolensis palliatus | reverse complement strand
AAAAAAAAAAAAAAAAAGAAACAGTTAACCAAATGGCAGTAGTGGGTCCTTGGGTATCAGTAATTATCTTAAATATAAATGGATTAGGCCAGGCACAGTGGCTCACACCTGTAATCCCAGCACTTTGGGAGGCCGAGGTGGATGGATCATGAGGTCAGGACATCGAGACCATCCTGGCTAACACGGTGAAACCCATTTCCACTAAAAATACAAAAAAATTAGCCGGACGAGGTGGCGGGCGCCTGTAGTCCCAGCTACTCGGAAAGCTGAGGCAGGAGAATGGCATGAACCCGGGGGGCAGAGCTTGCAGTGAGCGGAGATCGCACCACTGCACTCCAGCCTGGGCGACAGAGCAAGACTCCGTCTCAAAAAATAATAACAAATTATATATAAATGATGGATTATCCATATAAATGGATTAAATTCCTTGGTCAAGAGTGGCTGAGTAAAATTTTTTAAAGACCCATTTATATGTTGCCTATAAAACTCACTTCACCTTTAAGGTCAAATATATACTGAAAGTGAAAGGATGGAAAAAATATTCCATAGAAATGGAAACCGAAGGAGTAGGGGTAGCTCTACTTAGATAAACTAGATTTTAAGTCAAAAATTGTGACACAAAAGTCATTATAAGATAAAGGTGTCAATTTATCAAGAAAATATACCTCTAAATTTATATACATTCAACATCTGAGCACCTAAATATGTACAACAAATAATCTGAAGGGAGAGATACACTGTAATACAGTATCAGTATGAGACTTCAATACCCCACTTTCAGCAACAGAGAGATCATCCAGACAAAATCAGTAAGGAGATGTAAACTACAGCTTCAGCCAAATGAACCTAACAGACATACATAAAATTTCCATCCAAAAGCAGCAGCATGCACCTTCTTCTCAAGCATACAAGGAACTTCTCTAGGATAGGATGTACATTAGGCCACAGAACAAATCTTAAATTGAAGAAGATTATAATTATATCAAGTATTTTTTTCCTACCACAATGGTATAAAATTAGAAATCAATAACGAAGAATTTGGAAAAATACACAAATATGTGGAAATTAAACAACATGCTCCTAATCAATAGATCAGAGAAGAAATTTAAAAACATCTTGAGACAAATGAAAACAAACACAACATACCAAAATTTATGGGATTTGTGCAGTGAGCTGAGATCGCACTACTGCACTCCAGCCTGGGCCACAGAGGGAGACTGCATCTCAAAAAAAAAAAAAAAAATTATGGGATTCACTAAAAGCAATTCTACGAGATGTTTATAGCAATAAATGCCTATATCAAAAGAGAGCAAATAATATGACACCTCAAAGAACTAGAGAAAGAACAAAGCCCAGAGTTAGAAGAAAATATCAGAACAGAAATAAATTATTCATAGATTTATTCCTTCATCTCTTAGAGAAAGACAGCAGGAAAAAACCTTAAGAATTGTTTAAGATAAAATTGGGAAACTTTTAGGTAGAATAAGAAAAAAGATGACTCAAAATCAGAAGTGAAAGAGGAAGTGTTACAACTGATACCACAGAAATACAAAGGGTAAGAATACCATGCATAATTATACATCAACAAATTAGAGAACCTAGAAGAAATGGATAAATCCCTAAACACATACAAACTAGCAACACTGAATCATGAAGAAACAGAAAAACCAATAATGGTCTGGGCATGGTGACTCACACCTGCAATTCCAGTGCTTTGGGAGGCCGAGGTGGATCACTTGAGGTCAGGGGTTCGAGACCAGCCTGGGCAACATGGTGAAACCCCATCACTACTAAAAATACAAAAATTAGCCAGCTGTGGTGGCGCGCGCCTATAATCCTCGCTACTCGAGAGGCTGAGGCAGGAGAGTTGCTTGAACCCAGGAGGCAGAGGTTGCAGTGAGCTGAGATTGCGCCACCGCACTCCAGCCTGGACAGTAGAGTGAGACTTGGGGGCAGGGGGATGGGGAAGGCTAGACAGTGGCTCATGCCTGTAATCCTAGCACTTTGGGAGGCTGAGGCAGGCGGATTACCTGAGTTCAGGAGTTTGAGACCAGCCTGGCCAACATGATGAAAGCCTGTCTCTACCAAAAATACAAAAATTAGCTGGGCATGGTTACGGGCACCTGTAATCCCAGCTGCTTCGGAGGCTTAGGCGGGGAGAATCACTCTGGGAGGCAGAGGCTGCAGCGAGCCAAGATTGTGCCATTGCACTCCAGCCTAGGTGACAGAATGAGACTCCATCTCAAAAACAACAACATAAACAACAAACCCAGTAAGAGGCTCAATTAAAGAAAAGTCCATCGGGCCGGGCGCGGTGGCTCAAGCCTGTAATCCCAGCAGTTTGGGAGGCCGAGACGGGCGGATCACGAGGTCAGGAGATCGAGACCATCCTGGCTAACACGTTGAAACCCCGTCTCTACTAAAAAAAGTACAAAAAGCTAGCCGGACGACGTGGCGGGCGCCTGTAGTCCCAGCTACTCGGGAGGCTGAGGCAGGAGAATGGCGTAAACCCGGAAGGCGGAGCTTGCAGTGAGCTGAGATCCAGCCACTGCACTCCAGCCCGGGCACCAGAGCCAGAGTCCGTCTCAAAAAAAAAAAAAAGTCCATCAAAGAAAAGCACAGGACTTAATGGTGTCATTACTGAGTTCTACTTAACACTTAAAGAACTAATACCAGTTCTACTCAAACTCATCCAAAAAAATTGGAAAATAGGGAGCACCTTCAAACTTATTTTATGAAGCCACCATTACCTTGATACCAAACCCAGACAAGGGCACTGCAAGAAAAAAAAAAAAAAAATTACAGGCCAATATCCCTGATGAACATAGATGCAAAAACCCTCAACAAAATACCAGCAAACCAAATTCAACAGCACATTGAAAGACAGTTCACTATGATCAAGTGGGATCTATCCCAAGGATGTGAGGATGTTTCAACATACACAAGTCTATAAATGTTATCGACCACATTCACAGTATGAAGGATAAAATCTATTCTGATCACCTTAATAGATTCAGAAAAAGCATTTGACAAAACTCAACATCTTTTCATAATAAAAACTCTCAAAATAGGTACAGAAGGAATGCACCGCAGCACAAGGCAGGCCATATATGACAAGCTCACAGCTAACATACTTAATAGTGAAAAGTTGAAAGCTTTTTATCTGGCTAGGCACAGTGGTTCACAACTGTAATCCCAGTCCCTTGGGAGGCCGAGGCAGGCCAATCACTTGAGGTTAGGAGTTTGAGACCAGCCTGGCCAACATGGCGAAACCCTGTGTCCACTAAAAATACAAAAATTAGCTGGGTGTGGTGGTACAACCCTGTAATTCCAGTTACTCAGAAGGCTAAGGCAGGAGAATTGCTTGAACCTGGGAGGCAGAGGTTGCAGTGAGCCGAGATTACACCACTGCACTCCAGCCTGGGCAACAGAGTGAGACTCTGTCTCAAAAAAAAAAAAAAAAAGAAAAGAAAAGAAAAAGGGAAAGCTTTTCATCTACTATCATGAACAAGACAAGAATGTTCACTGTCACTATTTCTACTCAACATAGTATTGGAAGTCCTAGCCAGAACAGTTAGGCAAGAGAAAGAAATGAGGCTTCCAGATGGGAAAGAAAGAAGGTAAATTGTCCATGTTTGCAGATGCTATGATCTCATATAGAAAACAGAGTCCACCAGAAAACTTTTAGGACTAATGAATAAAGTTGCAGGATACAAAAATCAGCATACAAAAATCAGTAGTGTTTTGTGGAACAATGACCTGTCTATACAAGAAATCAGTAAGACAATCCCATTTACAACAGCTACAAAAAGTTAATGAATGAACCTAGGAATGAATTTAACCAAGGAGATTAAAGACTGGTACACCAAAAACTGTAAGACATTGATAAAAGAAACTGAAGATACAATTAAATGGAAAACTATCTTGTGTTTGTGGATTGGAGGAGTATTGTTAAAATGTTCACACTATCCAAAGCAATCTACAGGTTCAATGCAATGCCTTTCAAAATTCCAATTATATTTTCCACAGAGATGGAAAAACAATCCTGAAACTTGTATGTAACCACAAAAGACCCCAAATACTCAAAGCAGTCTTGAACAAAAAGAAACCTTGAGGCTTCATACTACCTGCATTAGTACATTCTCACACTGCTATAAAGAACTACCTGAGACTGGGCAATTTATGAAAAAAAGGTATAATTGACTCACAGTTCCACAAGCTTAACAAGAAGCTTGACTGGGAAGCCTCAGGAAACTTACCATCATGATGGAAGGCAAAGGGGAAGCAAGCAGCTTCTTCACATGGTGACAGGACAGCATGCTAGCAAAGGGGGAAGTGCCACACATTTGTAAACCGTTAGATCTCATGAGAACTCACTATCAGGAGAGCAGCAAGGGAGAAATCCACCCCCATGATCCAGTCACCTCCTACCAGGCCCCTCCTCCAATTCGACATGACATTTGGGTGGCGACACAAATCCAAACCATATCACTACCTGAATTCAAACTACACTACAAAGGTATAGCAACCAAACAGCATATTAGTATCAAAACAGACACATAGACCAACTAAACAGAATAGAGTTCCCAGAAATAAATCCATGCATTTACAGTCAACTGATTTTTGACAAAGGTGCCAAGAATACATAGTGGGCAAAGGACAATCTCTTCAATAAATGCTGGACATTCACATATAAAATAATGAAATACAGAAAAATAAACCAAAGACTTAAATGTAAGATCTGAAACTGTAAAACTACCAGAAGAAAGCAGGGATCCGTGACATTGATCTAGTCAATGAATTTTTTTTTTTTTTTCAATCTGACTTCAAAAGCACAGGCAACAAAATCAACAACAGACAAATGAGATTACATCCAACTAAAAAGCTCCTGCACAGTAAAGAAAACAATCAACAGAGTGAAAAGATAGCCTTTGGAATGGGTAGAATTATTTGCAAATCATAGTCTGATAAGGGATATCTAAAATACAGGGAACTCAGACAACTCAATAGCAAGAAAACAAATAACCCGAGTAAAGAGCAAAGGACCTAAATAGACGCTTCTCAAAAAGAAGACATACATGTGCATAACAGATATATGAAAAAATGCTCAGTGTCACGAATTATGAGGGAAAAGCAGATTAAAACTACAATGAGGTATCATCTCACACCCTGTTAGAATGGCTGTTAGCAAAACGATGAATCAAAGTGTTTGTGGGCCAGGTGCAGTGGCTCATGCCTATAATCCCAGTAGTTTGGGAGGCCAAGGCAGGTGGATCACCTGAGGTCAGAAGTTTGAGACCAGCCTAACATCGTGAAACCCCGTTCCCACTAAAAATATAAAAAATTAGCCGGGCGTGGTGCCCTGCACCTCCTGTAATCCCAGCTCTCAGGAAGCTGAGGCAGGAGAATCGCTTGAAGCCGGGAGGCGGAGGTTGCAGTGAGCCAAGATCATGGCATTGCTCTCCAGCTAGGACAGCAAGAGCAAAACTTGGTGTCAAAAAAAAAAAGAGTGTGTAATGATGTGGAGAAAAGAACTCTCACAAAGTTGATGAGAATGTAAATTAGTACAGCCATTATGGAAAATAGCATGGAAGCTCCTCAATAACTTAAATAGAACTACCATGTTATCCAGCAATTCCACTACTGGGTATCTATCCAAAGGAAATGAAATTAGTGTGTCAAAGAGATATCTGCACTCCCATGCTCATTGCAGCATTATTCACAATAGCCAAGGTATGAAATCACCCTAAGTATCTATCAGTGGATGAATGGATAAAGACGACGTGGTCTACATACACATTGGAATACTACTGAGCTTTAAAGAAGGAAACTCTAGCCAGGCGCAGTGGCTCATGCCAATAACCCCAGCACTTTGGAAGGCTGAGTCAGGTAGATTGCTGAAGTCCAGGAGTTCGAGACCAGTGTGGCCAACATGACGAAACCCTTTCTCCAAAAAAAAGAAAAAAAACAAACAAAAAAAATTAGCCAGGCACAGTGGCACATGCCTGTAGTCCTAGCTACTTGGGAGACTGAGGCAGCAAGATCATTGGAGCTTTGGATACAAAGTTGCAGCAAGCCAAGACTGCACCATTACACTCCAGCCTGAGTGATAAAGCAAGACCCTGTCTCAAAAAATAAGAAGGAAGCTTATTTGCAACATAGATGAACCCTGGAGAACTTTATGCTAAGTGAAATAAGCCTGGCATGGACAGACAAATACCACATGATCTCACTTATATGTGGAATCTAAAAAAGTTGAACTCATAGAAGCAGAGAACAGAATAGTGATTACCAGGGGTTAGGAGTGTGGGAGGGGATAAGAGATGTTAGTGAAAAGATACACAATCAGTTCAATAGGAAGAATAAAGTTAAGAGATCTATTAAGAGATGGGGTCTCACTACATTGCCCAGGCTGGTCTCAAACTCCTGGGCTCAAACAGTTCTCCCACCTCAGCCTCCCAAGTAGCTGGGACTACAGGTTGTATCACTGTGCCTGACTATAATGTATTGAAAAATCACCGAGAGTCGATTTTAAATATTCACATCACAAAAATACATGTAATACATATGTAAATTAGTCTGATTCAGTCATTCTACAATGTATACATTTGTAAACATGTTGTATACAGTAGACATACTTTTTTTTTTTTTTTTTAAGACAGTCTTGCCCTGTCACCGTGGCCGGAGTGCAGTGGTGCAATCTCGGCTCACTGCAACCTCCGCCTCCCAGGTTCAAGTGATTCTCTTGCCTCAGCCTCCCAAGTAGCTGGAACTAAAAGCGTGCTCCACCATGCTTGGCTAATTTTTGTGTTTTTAGTAGAGATGGGATTTCACCTTGTTGACCAAGCTGGTCTGGAACTCCTGATCTCCAGTGATCCACCTGCCTTGGCCTTCCAAAGTGCTGGGATTACAGGCATGAGCTACCACAACTGGCCCCAATAAACATAATTTTGGAAGTGAGTTTTTAAAAGTTAATTAAAAACAAATCTAAAGAACTTGAGGGGATAAAGGAGTGTGAAAAGTGATAGAGTGAAAACATTGTATGTTTCCATGGGGTAGGATTGTTAGGGTACTAAAAATCTAGTTGAGTGTGGAATGCATGAAACAGATTACAAACAGGTTGCTGTTACTAGTAACAAGATAAATATGTCTGAGAATAACTGGCTGAAGGAGGGAGGAATACAGGCTCATTGGAAAAGTGGAGATCAAGGAACTGAAAAGCCAAGTATTAAATCTACATAAACATTAAAATTATCAAAAATTCAGATGGTAGTGTTAGAGTGGGAACTAAAATTTAAGAGATCCAGGGATCAGAAGATGACTGCTTTAAGTATTAGGTGGTATGGTCTGATGGTCTGAGCGTCCATGCCAAGGGGTTTCATAGAAGATGAAAGGAGAATGGTCTTTCTCCTTTCAGCCAGAAGGACATCTTCCACCTCTCAGGCCCAGTGGTAAGGGTGAAGTAGAAAAGTTTAGGGAATGTTCGTTAATACACAGGGAATTCTGGCCAGGCGCGGTGGCTCACTCCTGTAATCCCAGCACTTTGAGAGGCCAAGGCTGGTGTATCAGTTGAGGTCAGGAATTTGAGACCAGCCTGACCAACACAGTGAAACCCCGTCTCTACTTAAAAAAATACAAAAATTAGTCAGGAGTAGTGGTGCATGCTTGTAGCCCCAGCTACTCAGGAGGCTGAGGCAGGAGAAT
>NW_012115688.1:3038787-3046244 GCF_000951035.1 Colobus angolensis palliatus | reverse complement strand
TCGTGATCCACCCACCTCGGCCTCCCAAAGTGCTGGGATTGCAGGCGTGAGCCACCGCACCCAGCCCAAGACTCCATCTCAAAAAAAAAAAAAAAAAAGGATATAGGGAATTCTGCTTGTAACCTGTGGTAAGTTCCAGAGGGCACAGAGGAAGATCTCCAAAAGTTGGGGAAAAGCAAAAGATGGAATCACAAAGGGATAGAAGTGGAGAAAGTTTAGAGTGGCGTCAGGCGGGGGTGACCCAGAAATCCTGAGCCTCTTATAACTGAGCAAATAAGGACAAAAGCTTTAATGAGATTAGACCTGATAGTCTCAGAAAATGGTGGAGAAGCTGGAGTCTTGGGAGGAGGGAAAGGTAGGCATCTTGCCAAGAACACTCAGAGTTCTGGGCCCTTCTTCACTCCTGCTAATAGAAATGTGGAAGCCTGGGGAAGTGGGTCTGCCTTGGAGCACTTGAGGCTCCTTCTTGATCCTTGCCACGAGGTCATACGAGGAGTATTTGAATACCATATGGTTCCTTGAATATGGTACATACCATAGAGCTTATAAGAGTGAAAATAGACTAATTGTGTTGACCTGGAAAAATGTTTGATGAGAGTTTTAAAAACAAGTTGCCAAAAATGTGTGTACATACACACACACAGACAGTTGGCTTTCTGTATCCATGGATTCTGCATCTGAGGATTCAGCCAACCTTGGGTTGATCTGAGGATTCAGGCAACCTTGGGTTGAATATTCAGGGAACAAAGAAAAAAATTGTTGGTTGCATCCGTATTGAATATGCACAGGCCTTTTGTCATTATTCCCTAAATAATATGATGACTATATAATATTTACATTGTATTAGGTATTATAAGGACTAGGGATGATTTAAGGTATACAAGAGGATGTGCTTAGGTCACAAATACTGTGCCATTTTCTATCAGGGACACTTTAGCTTCTGGATTTTGGTATCTGCAGGAGGTCCTGGAACCAATTCCTTGTGGATTATCAAGGGACACATACACGTGTATACGCATACACAGAGGGGGAGAAATGAGAGGGAGGAAGGAAGATGTGACAACATACAATCGGCAAATCTAGACGAAGAGTGTATGGATGTTCATTATGTAGTCTCCTCTGTAGAAAATTCTAATTTTCTAATTTTGAAAATGTGGAAGAATGTTACAAGATACTATGTATAGCTTTTTAATAGAATATGTATTTATATACATATGGAAGTATGTTATAAACTTAGACAAAAACCAGGAAGTATAACTGCCTGACACGTTCTCCTTGCCCACAGCCCAGATACAGCCAATTTATCAAGACAGGGCAATTGTAATAGAGAAAGAGCTTAATTCATGCAGAACTGGCTGACCAAGACCGGATTTTTATTACTCAAATCGGTCTCCCTGAAAATTTGGAGACTCAGGTTTTTTTCAGGATAATTTGGCGGGTAAGGGGTCAGGGAGTGGGGAGTGCTGACTGGTTGGGTCTAGAGATGAAATAAGGGGTCAGCGGGCGAGGTGGCTCAAGCCTGTAATCCCAGCACTTTGGGAGGCCAAGGCAGGTGGATCACCTGAGGTCAGGAGTTCTAGACCAGCCTGGCCAACATGGTGAAACCCTGTCTCCACTAAAAACACAAAAATTAGCCAAGGCTTGGTGGCTTGCACCTGTAATCCCAGCTACTCAGGAGGCTGAGGCAGGAGAATCGCTTGAACCCAGGAGGCGGAGGTTGCAGTGAGTCAGGATCATGCCACTGAACTCCAGGCTGGGCAGTAAGAGTGAAACTCCATCTCAAAAAAATAAAGAGGTCAAAGTGGGCTCTTGCCATCTTCTGTTCTGGGTGGGATCACAGAACTGGTTGAATGACATGACCAGATTACTATTCTGGGTAGCACTAGCTGGTGCACCAGAATGCAGGGTCTGAAAGATACCGTGAGCACCAAGAGTTTTGCTTTCCTTTTCCGTCTTCCAGGGGACAAATTCTAGTATCCCTCTGACAATTCCTGCCACTGGCTAGGGCCACTCCTTTGTGTAGCCTGGAGGCCAAGGGGTAAACAGGTTTGGCTACCTTGCTGGGAAGGGAGGAAGGCCCCTCCTATCCTTTCTAGCCAAAAGTTCACAATCCCTACATGCAGTGCCATTGGCAGCGGAAACTCAACCAGGGCAAACCTACACACATTTTGGGGAACTCAGAGCCCCCCTTTCTCACACTAAATTCTCCCATGAAGACAGCAGCCACACTGCTCCGGACCTCTTAAGCCAGGTGATCCCAAACAGCACCAGGGCTAATTCAACAGTTTCACCTTCAAATGATGCTGCGGATGGAACATCGGTCTCCCCAGTGATGCCAGCTGGACGTCAGTTTTACCTTGACAGGCTCCCCTTCTCTGATAAGTCCCTTTCTCCACCAAGAGCCAGCATCCTAGGCCTCACAACCCGGGACAGTGACCCGCAGGGTCTCCTGACAGCCCAACAGGCATAGGTAGGGTCACTTCTACACCTCAGGCCAGCAGGAAGTAGCTGCAAATGAAACTGCCACCCCAGTGCCAAAGCTTTGGCATTGTTCAGTTAGAGGCGGAACGTGGAGTCCTGGTAAGCTATGCCAGCAACAACAGGGAAGGGGTCCCAGGTGAGGGAGAGCAAGTATTCCAAGAGAAGGCTAATCAGACAACCTGTAGACACAACATCCCATTCGTTCCACACGCAGCCGCCTCCAGCATGACCCTGTAAGACTTCCCTCAAGCCCCTGCCTCTTTGCAAGCAGCCCCTTCTCTGCCATGCTGCCCATTGTACCCTTGCAACATGTCTTCCTACTTTTGAGAAAGGGTCTGGCTCTGTCACCCAGGCTGGAGTGCAGTGATACCATTCTCGCCTCACTGCAACCTCTGCCTCACAGGTTCAAGTGATCCCCACCTTAGCTTCCCAAGTAACTGGGACTGTAGGCATGAGGCACCACTCCTGGCTAATTTTTAAATTTTTGGTAGAGGAGGATTTTGCCATGTTGCCCAGGCTGGTCTCGAACTCCTGAGCTCAAGCGATCTGCCTGCCTCCACCTTCTGAAGTGCTGGGATTACAGGTATGAGCCACCATGCCCAGGCCATATTCTCCCTCTAATCTGCCTTTCCCCGTGACTGTCTTGTTGAATACCTTTATTGCTTGTGATACTAGCCCCAGCCAGTCACACCCAAGACAATATGTATATTTGTATATATTTACATTTCTAGATATGTCTCCAGTTATTAAACATTTAATAATGACACGGTGGCTGACACCTGTAATTCCAGCACTTTGGGAGGCCAAGGCAGGTGGATTGCTGGAACCCAGGAGCTCAAGACCAGCCTGGGCAACATAGTGAGACCACCATCTTTACAAAAAATACAAGAATTAGCCAGATGTGGTGGCACATGCCTGTAGTCACAGCTACTCAAGAGGCTGAGGTGGGAGGATCACTTGAGCCCAGGAGGCAGAGATTGTGCCACTGCACTCCAGCCTGGATAACAGAGTGAGAATCCCATCTCAAAAACAAACGAAACATAAAAACATTTAAGAAAACTTTGTGCTGTGCAGTCTGATGTTATTTTTCACCTACATTCTCCTGCTTTAAAAGGGTAATTTGTACATAAAAACCCCTCGTAGGATAAATTCTCCTAAGTGGAGAATATAATTGCCATTAATTCCAGTGGAAAAATTTGTATGCACACCTTAGTCCTTAAATACACATTTATCCTAAAATACCATAAACCCATTAAAACGGACACAGATAATTGACCTCCACTAACACAGCACAACATAAGCAAGGTGTCTTAATTACCCTACAAAATGGCTGTCTACATACATTAAGCTGTTCATGCATTGCTATGAATACCTGAGGCTGAGTAATTTATAAAAGAAAGAGGTTTTTTTGTTTGTTTTTGTTTTTTAAGATGGAGTCTCACTCTGTCACCCAGGCTGGAGTGCAGTGGCATGATTTCGGCTCACTGCAACCTCGACCTCCCAGTTTCAAGTGATTCTCCTGCCTCAATTTCCTGAGTAGCTGAGATTACAGGTACCCACCACCATACCCAGCTAATTTTTGTATTTTTAGTAGATACAGGGTTTCACCATGTTGGCCAGGCTGGTCTCGAATTCCTGACCTCAGGTGTTCCGCCTGCCTCAGCCTCCCAAAGTTCTGGGGTTATAGACGAGAGCCACCACACCTGGCCAAGAAAAGAGATTTAATTGGCTCATGGTTCTGCAGACTGACCTCTGCTCAGCTTCTGGGGAGGCCTCAGGAAACTGACAATTACAGTGGAAGGTGAAGGAGGAGCAGGCACATCGTGTGGTAAAATTAGGAGCAGGGTGAGGGGGTGCCACACACTTTCAGACAACCAGCTCTTACAAGAACTATCTTGAGGACAGGACCAAGCCATGAGGGGTCCTCCCTCATGACGGGAACACCTCCCACCAGCCCCCACCTCCAACGTTGGGGATGACATCTCAGCATGAGACTCGGACAGGGACAAATACCAAACTCTATCACTACACTTCTCCAGGTCTTTCGGAGCTGCATTGTACACTTGAGACTATACTACCTAAGAAAGCATATTTGACATCTGTTGTTCACATAAGAGAACACTTTATACAAAAAGGCAAAGTAATAGAGGCAGAAAAGTCGATGGAAACAATGCAAGGAGTGCCAGGGTTGTTAGTGTAAGCTAGCAAGTTACAAATGCTGAGAACTTCGCCCACCCCACTCTACGACTACGAAGGTGACCACAGGGGTTACTCTTATCTCAGCTGCATGTTCCCAAGGCTCTAAAAATCCAGATCTCTTTTTTTTTTTTTTTGAGATAGAGTCTTGGTCTGTCGCCCAGGCTTGAGTACAGTAGCACAATCTCAGCTCACTGCAACCTCCCTCTCCCAGGTTCAAGTGATTCTCCTGCCTCAGCCCCCCAAGTAGTTGGGATTGTAGGAGCGTACCACCACACCTGGCTACTTTTAGTAAAGATGAAGTTTCACCATGTTGGTCAGACTGGTCTCCAACTCCTGACCCTCAAGTGATCCACCCACCTCTGCCTCCCAAAGTGCTGGGTTTACAGGAATGAGCTGCCACACCTAGCATCCGATCAGAACTTTTTTTTTTTTCTTAGAAACAAGAATTCACTACTTGAAGGGGAAAAAAAAAAAAAGATATGCTACTACTGCAATTTAGCCACCACTGTTTGGTTGCTAGCCTCTTCTCTCTTCCTCTTCTCTCTCTTCAGCATTTTTTTTTTTTTTTTTTGACACGGAGTCTTGCTCTGTTGCCCGGGCTGGAGTGCAGTGGCCAGAACTCAGCTCACTGCAAGCTCCGCCTCCCAGGTTTACGCCATTCTCCTGCCTCAGCCTCCCGAGTAGCTGGGACTACACGCGCCCGCCACCTCGCCCGACTAGTTTTTTGTATTTTTTAGTAGAGACGGGGTTTCACTGTGTTAGCCAGGATGGTCTCGATCTTCTGACCTCGTGATCTGCCTCCCAAAGTGCTGGGATTACAGGTTTGAGCCACCGCGCCCAGCCTCTCTTCAGCAATATTAAGTTGGATGCCCTTTCTCCTGGGCAGGGAAATCCAAAGTTTACTGCCATTGCCAATGACAAAAATGTTGCACAGCCTTGTGGCAAAGCTGTTGCCACTGGTGTCCCTCACATGCACATTGAGCAAACCAGGATGTCTTTCCCTGTTGGTGGTTGTACCAACACGACTGAGGTTGGCTCCACCTGTCACCATACAGACATTGCCTGTGTGGAATTTGATAAAGTTGATTATCTTGCTAGTCCCTAAATCAGTCTTCACAGTATGCTTCACCTTGATGAGAGGATCTGGGTAGTGGATGGTTCCAGTATCATGAGTCACCAGGTGTGGGATTCCTTTCATCCCCACAGTGCGCTTCCTCCCTTTGCACAAGTTGTACTTTGCCTCTTCCACTGGGATGAGGTAAACAGCAAAACAGCTCTTGGTGTCATAGACCAGGCAGAAATGCTCCCCTGTCTTCTCGATACCAGTGACATCCATAAATCCAGCAGGGTATGTGATAACCACTCGAACCTTGCCATCAATTTTGATGAAGCACTGCATACATATCTTCTTTACCTCATCTCCAGTCAACGCATACTTGAGTTTATTCCTGAGAAAGACGATCAGGGGAAGACATTCCCTAACCTTGTGGGGATCTGTCGATGGACGAGGTGCAAATACACCTGTTAGTTTGTCAAGCATCAGTGCTTTGGCACTGCCACACAGTTCAAGTGCTTCTTAGGGCCCTATGGTGAAACCCTGTGATGGAAGATCACAGCTCTTTTTAAGTGCCTTGTAATCCTCATAAACCACGGTGCTTTTAGATGAAACTCCTCTTAAAGACAAGTTCTTGCAGCCTGGGCATATCTCAAGATGTAACTGTACTTCATTTAATCCTCTCACAAGCCTAGGAAGCAGTGGTTTTTGCCTTACTGGTGAGGCAGCCAGCCAAAAGCAGCAATGCCGAGAACAACAAAACCCAGCTCATCGAGTGTATTTCCAGTTGAGACCTCTTCCTGTTCGACTCCAAGTCCATGCTCACTGTATTTGGCCATACAGCCCATTTTTATCCTGGTATTTTAGAGATTTTTTTTTTCCACTTGATAGATGTTTTTCATAACCAAACTGCATCTTGGGTTATGTCTTTATTTGTAAGTCTGAAGTTGGGACTCATCTATTTGGCCTCGGGCTGATGTGGCTGAATCTAACTGGCCTCCACATACTGTTGGTAAGTCCAGGACAAGTCAGAAGGGGAATGAGGCCAGGGCAGCCCAGGCTGCAGGCGTAAAATTTGCAATGGTGTAGAAATAAGATGCTAGGGGTCTCCAGCGTGGGGTGACAGGGATTTTGTGGGAGGTAGATGAAGGCTTAGCTGGTGCCACACATTCACCACCCTTGGCCACAGTCTGCCATTGTTACTTCCAGTTGTGTGACTGACAGAGCCCTGCCCCGCCAGGAGCTGGCCTGGGAAGTCAGGGGCCTGTGGCATCCTGAGACCTCATTTGAGTATAGTTTCTCTTGGCTCAACTGCCCATCTGATGGTCCTACTGGCCCAAGTAGGACTAGACCCTTACTACCTGGTCTCCACTAGGAGGCTTCCAGCTTCACACTCTGTGCTCTGGCATTTTGAGAGGGAAAGCACCCATGGCTTGTCCTGCTGAGTCATAACCAGTGGGACGCTTCTAGGACCCCTCTGCTTGATGCTGCAGCTCTCAGCTCTTCGTTAGTGGCCTTCTTGGCCTCAGATCTCCTCTCCTCCTGGCCCTGGAGGGCAATTTTTTTGTTTTGTTTTTTGTTTTTGTTTTGGCAGGGGTGAGAGATGGAGTCTTGCTGTCACCCCGGCACTGGAGTGCAGTGGCTCACCGTAACCTCCGCCTCCCAGGGTCAAGTGATTTTCCTGCCTCAGCCTCCTGAGTAGCTGAGATTACAGGCACACACC
>NW_012115688.1:3037996-3038737 GCF_000951035.1 Colobus angolensis palliatus | reverse complement strand
ACCTCAGCTTAATACTTTTTTTTTTTTTTTGAGACAGTCTCACTCTGTTGCCCAGGCTGGAGTGCAGTGGCACCATCTTGGCTCATTGCAACCTCCACTTCCTGGGTTCAAGCAATTCTCCTGCCTCAGCCTCCTGAGTAGCTGAGATTACAGGCACACACCCCCATGCCTGGCTAATTTTTAGTAGAGACAATGTTTCACCATATTGGTCAGGCTGATCTCCAACTCCTGACCTCAAGCGATCTGCCTGCGTCGGCCTCCTCGAGTGCTGGGATTACAGGCGTGAGCCACTGCCCCCGGCCCTGCAGAGAAGCTTCTACCTCAGACATTGAGTAATTTCTCATGTAACACACGTGTGAGTGAAAGAATCTCCCGAACGAACACTAGCTTTTCTGAGGATTGTCAGAATGTGAAACAAAAGACAGCAAAGCAGACATGCCTATGAAGGTTAGCATGACTCGCGTGCCAGAGCCTGGAGATGGGGACTCCAAATTTCAGCCACTAGAGAGTAACGAGAACACAGAAGTCGAGGAGAGGTCCTGCCCATGGCTGCTGACGCTAATCGTGGAAGTGGATGTGGGATCTTCTCTCCTGTTGGGCACCGACTATGAAGCAGGCACAGGAGGCTGCTGGGGGACACGCTGGTGAACAAGATGACTGACAGAAGGGCCCTGTCCACAGGGGGATTCCACCTTAGCAGTATATCCCAGGAGCAGACACAAAACCCGAGTAGAGGGCAGG
>NW_012115688.1:3015371-3030556 GCF_000951035.1 Colobus angolensis palliatus | reverse complement strand
ACTCCAGCCCGGGCAGCAGAGCAAGACTGTCAAGAAAAAACAAAACACACACACAAAAGTAGGTGAGCTTGATACTAATCAGGAAGAGAATTTGGGAAAAGTTGCCCAGGAGTAGAAACCCTCACTTAGGAAGAGAAGCTAAGAGATGGAGTTCTGCCAGCTGAAGGTGACCACTTCAGTTGCTTTCAGTAACACCCCTTCAAGCAGGAAACAAGGTTTTTTTTTTTTTTTTTGAGACCGAGTATCACTCCCAGGCTGAAGTGCAATGGTATTATCTTGGCTCACTGCAACCTTGGTCCCCTGGGTTCAAGTGATTCTCCTGCCTCAGCCTTCCGAGTAGCTAGGATTACAGGAACCCGCCACCATGCCCAGCTAATTTTTGTATTTTTAGTAGAGAAGGGGTTTCACCATCTTGGCCAGGCTGGTCTTGAACTCCTGACCTACTGATCCACCCACCTCGGCCTCCCAGAGTGCTGGGGTTATAGGTAAGAGCCACTGCACTTGGCCAACAAGTGCTTCCTTCTATCTGGTGCTGATAGTTGGCAGTTGGAAGCCGTACTGTGTGAGGATCCAGGTCACTCGGATTCCTCCTGTTTCTAGAGCAGTTTCCAGTGTCTTGTGGGGCTGCCCCGGTTCACTTGTGTCCAGCCCATCCAGATTTCCAAGCATTACTCACTCCCACTTCCAAACCCTGGAATCAAGCCTGGCCAACATGGTAAAACCCTATCTCTACTGAAAACACAAGAATTATCCAGGTGCAGTGGCTTACACCGGTAACCCCAGCACTTTGGGAGGCAGCAGGCAGGTGGATCACTTGAGGGACTTGAGACCAGCCTGGGCAACATAGCGAAATTTGTCTCTGCAAAAAATAAGCTTAGCATAATGGTGCTTGCCTGTAGTTCCAGCTCCTCAGGAGTCTGGGATGGGAGGATTGCCTGAGCCCAGGAGGTCGAGAACCATGTTCCTACCACTCCGCACCAGACTTGGGGACAACGTGAAACTGTCTCCCCCCCCCCAAAAAAAAAAACCCCTCCAAGAAAAGCCTAGAACCAGATTCCCAAAAACCCACTAGGAGTGGTTGCACAGGCCGCCCCCAGGAGGGCTGGCGCTTCCACTCTGTGGGGCTGATGCCGAGAGTGAGAAGACAGCATCCCTGGAGGCCTATGTCCCTGCAGATTGCTAAAGCCATCACTGCGAGTGAGAAGAATGGGCAGCAGATGGAGGCTTGGACAAAGTCCAGGAATGTGAAGAGCACAGGGAGGACTGCAGTGGTGGAAATCAAGCCAGGCTTCTTCTGTGATCGGCCTAGCTGGGTCTGCTGGTTTGGCTCTGCCGGCCCAGGAGCAGCCTGAAGAGGGGGCACAGGATGGTCAGGTCTGGGCAAGGAAAGGGCAGCTGAGAGGTGCCCTGGTGGCATCCCTGAGGGGCAGCCATTTAGCAGAATGGGTGATGGACACATGACCCCCTGCAGTGGGTCTGCAGCTGGGGATACTCAGTGGTGGCTCCATGTGGTCTCAGGAGGCCCAGTGCTGATGATCAGAACCACACTCTTAACAGTAGTGACAGGACTAGTGTGGGGAAAAGAGAGATCAGCCTGTTACTGTGTCTGTATAGAAAGAAGTAGACATAAGCGACTCCATTTTGTTCTCTATTTGAGATGCTGTTAATCTATGACCCTACCCTCAACCTTATCCTTGCAAGAGACATGTGCTGTGGTGACTCAAGGTTTAAAGGATTTTGGGCTGTGCAGGGTGTGCTTTGTTCAACAAATGCCTGAAGGCAGCTTGCTGGTTAAAAGTCATCACCATTCATTTAATCTCAAGTACCCAGGAACACGCACACTGCCAAAGGTTACAGGGACCTCTGCCTAGGAAAGCTAGGTATTGTCCAAGGTTTCTCCCCATGTGATGGTCTGAAATATGGCCTCGTGGGAAGGGAAAGACCTGATGGTCCCCCAGCCTGACACCCATGAAGGGTCTGTGCTGAGGACCAGTACAAGAGGAAAGAAGGCCTCTTGGCGGTTGTTGGCAGTTGAGATCGAGAAAAGCATCTGTCTCCTGCCCGTCCCTGGGCAACGGAACATCTCGGTGTAAAACCCAATTGTATGTTCTGTTTACTGAGAAAGGAGAAAACCGCCTTGCGGAAGGTGGGACTTGCTTTTCACCTTAGGGCGAAAGGCGGGACAGTGCTGCTCTTTATGCACTAAAAAGGTTTATGGAGATGTTTGCATATGCATATCAAGGCACAGCACTTTTCCTTAAACTTATTCATGTCAGAGATCTTTATTCATATGTCTTACTGCTGACTTTCTCCCTACAATGATCCTATTATCCTGCCACTTCCTTTTCTTTAAGATGGTAAAGATAATTATCAAAAAATACTAAGGGAACTCAGACCGGTGCCCGCGTGGGTCCTCGGTATGCTGAGCGCCGGTCCCCCGGGCCCACTTTTTCTTTCTCTATACTTTGTCTCTGTGTCATTTCTTTTCTCAAGTCTCTCCTTCCACCTAACGAGAAACGCCCACAAGTGTGGAGGGGCAGGCCACCCCTTCAGACTAGGATCAGCCATGACAGTCAACAGGCATTGCTGTTCTGCCCTTGGCTGTGTACTCGGCTTGAGTTCTCTCATCCGGGAGTCACATAACCCATGAGAGAAAGTCACCATTCTCGTCTTATAAATGAAATAACTGAAGTTCAGAAAGGTTAAGGAATTTTCAAAGTGCATGAAGTGGTACAATACTAAGAATATGAGAAGTTAAGACCCTATTAGAGCAACCACTGAAGAAAAGGAACAGCATCTCCAAAACGCTGTAGGTAAATTAAAACTGAAGTAAGTATTTTTAGGCCTGGTGCGGTGGCTCACACCTGTAATCCCAGCACTTTGAGAGGCCGAGGTAGGCAGATCACTTGAGGTCAGGAGTTTAAGACCAGCCTGGCCAACATGAAACCCCGTCTCTACTAACAACACAAAAATTAGCTGGGAGTGGTGGCAGGCACCTGTCATTGCAGCTACTCAGAAGGCTGAGGCAGGAGAATTGCTTGAACCTAGGAGGCAGAGGTTGCAGTGAGCCAAGATTGCACCACTGCACTCCAGCCTGGGTGACAGAGCAAGACTCCATCTCAAAAAACGTATTTTTAACACAAAAGAGGGCAAGAAAGAAGAGGGACCAAAATAGGGGAGGGAGTGGGAAAGCAAAGTGGAGAGTGAAATGGTAGAGCTGAAACCACCATGTCAAAAGGCAGAAATTGTCAAAGGGATCAAGATTCACAGGCAAGGCCGAATGGTATGTACAAGAGTCAGGAAAGACACAGGCGGACTGGCCATGGGGCCCACACCTATAAGCCCAGCACTTTTGGAGGCTGGGGCAGGTTTACTTGGGGCCAGGAGTTCTAGTCCAGCCAGGGCAACATGGCCAGACCCCATCTCTTCAAAAAACAGTTTAAAAGAAAAACTAGCTGGCCACGGTGGTGTGTGCCCATAGTTCTAGCTATTCAGGAGGCTGAGATGGGAGGACTGCTTGAGGCCAGGAGTATGAGGCTGCAGTGAGCTATGATAGCACCACTGCGCTCCAGCCTGGGTAACAGAGCAAGACCCTGTCTCTGAAAAAAAATGAAAGATTTGCCCAAGCTAAGGACAGCCCAGACCTCATTGGGGCTGGGAAGCAGGAAAGTGTAGGATGGGGACAGGTCCACGGCAGAGAAAGGATTTGGACCCAGAGTTGCCAGATCGTAAAACCTAAGGTCTTTAACACTGTCCTACCTTCTGGCAGCGCTCCGAGTCCCACTGGGGAGCAGTCCTCAGATGTGACACAGCTTCACAGCTGTGCTGCCTTCCCTGGGCTAATACTTCCCCACTACTGGCCAAAAATGAGGTGACATTTCTCTTAACCTCCCCTCTGCTTTAATACATCCCTCTGATCCCTCCAGCACGGGGACTCATTCTTCCAGCAGCTGCTGAACTCCTCTGTATCAGATTCTCACACTTGAGCATGCATCAGAATCACCTGGAAGGTGTAATGCACTGACGGCCGGGCCCTGTCCCTGCCATTTCTGAATCTGTAGGCCAGCGTGGGGCCTGGGAATCTGCATTGCTAACAAGGTCCCCAGGTGTTCGCACTTGGAGAAGCCACATGGGCAGTTAAGCCCGCTGCTTAATCTGAGAAACAGCTCCCGCCTTGAAACCCACCATCAAGCTTGAAGATGGTCGGGTGAACAGGTGAATCCAATGGAGTAATTAGTTTCCAACAGAGGAAGCCCAGGTGCCCTGTGGGAGCACACAGGTGCAGCACCCGCCTCTGGTCAAGGGAAAAGCAGCCCGAGACAAACTTCTGGTGCCACAGAAAGCCAGATGTTCTCATGGAGACCACCTAGCCCCCTGTCACCCATCATGACTTCGCTTGCACAGTTTGAACAATACCATTGGTTTTGCCATGTGGCCAACTCTTAGGCATCTCCATAGGGTCACAGGGCAGGTCCCCGGCTGCTGGCATCGCCTGGTCTTATGATCTCAGGCTCCCAGCACCCTCACCACCCAGCAGTCTGTTCCATAGCAGCACCTCATACCTTCTCCCTGACTTCTAGCGGGGAGCACCCCCTGAGCTTAGCTGTGCCAGCCCCCTCACCGGCACCGTCACATTCCTGCTTCCATAGATGAATGCATCTTCCAGGCCTTCCCGTGGGTGTCCTGCCTCACAGGGTACATTCACACAACTGTGCCCGCCTCTGAGCCTTTTAACACCTCTCTGCACCATCTGACAGCAGCACCAGCATGTCTCCTTTGCTTAGTGTGCTCTGCCTTCTACCTGCTTCTAGGAGCCATCCAGCAGCATGGTGGCCCATCCCCTGGGGTCCCGAGCAGGGCATTAAGTCCTGTATCCTGGGGAGTACTCCTGAATTGAGAACCCCCACCTTCTTCCAGCTTTATGAGCTCTCCCCTTGGTCCAGCTCTCTCAGCACCCAGTTCCTGTCACGTGTACCCAGTCCCTGCAAGTGCGTTTTGGCTCCATTCTCCAGCTCCGTTCGTACAAGGTCCTTTTCCTCCCTTACCAGGCCTGGTGCCATCATGGCCAGGAGTGGAAGAGAAAAGATGGTGGGGGTCATGTCCTGCAGGAGGGAAGCCTCAGTCTCCTGCGGGGAGGAGGATACTCTCACCCCTGTGGGAAGAGTGGCCACTTACGTGCACTCAGGGCTTATGGGCTCTGGGGATTTGAGGTTTTGGGAGCACATTAACCCAGACATCCGCATCTCATGAACTAGGGCCCTGCCTCTGGCACAGCAGGCTGTCTAGGTGGAGGATTTAACCTTCTTGGGAGCTTGGCTGATCTTACAACTAAATCCTCGGTCTAGTCCTCAGCTTTCTCTACCTTGCAGCTGCAAGAGATAAAAACCTTTACGTGCTCCTAAGGAGGCTTTCACCCTTAGCTTTAAATTGCCTGTTAATCACTCTCAGCTTTTTTCATTTTCCAGCATCTTTGTGTTTAACCACCACCACCTGGTTTCACTGTGGTTTTGGGGTTTTTGAGACTGGGTGTCGTGCTCTGTCACCCAGGCTGAAGTGCAGCAGCATAATCACAGCCCACTGCAACCTAGACCTGCCCGGCTCAAGAGATCCTTCTGCCTCAGCCTGCCAACTAGCAGGGACTACACCACCACACCAGGCTAATTTTGATTTTTTTATGGGGACGTGCGTCTTGGTACGTTGCCCAGGCTGGTCTTGAACTCTTGGACTCAAGCAATACTCTTAGCTCAGCCTCTCAAAGTGCTGGGATTCCAGGCGTGAGCCGCTGCTCCTGGCCCTCCGTTCCCTAGGTATTCTGTCCCCTCATATCTCAAACTCCTGACTCAGGGAACCCACTAGTGAATAGTCTTCCCCAGAATACCATTGCATTTCATCAGCAGCGGACGTTTTCACAACCCCATTGCTACCGTGTGCCCGAGCTATCTGCGCTCCCCCTGCCAACCATGAAGAGGTCGTCACTGCCAGCCCGGTAGTCAGCAATCCAGCTCCAGAATCCCACCTCAGCATCCGTGTTCTGCAGCCCACTCCCGGCACGCATGATCATAGCTGGAAGCCCCCTCAGGAAGCAGACTCTGAGATGAAAACGACGGCACAGAAGTTTACCGGTACCCCAGGATCAATACCTGTGAAACCGAAGATACGGAGCGGAAGGAAAGAGCAGCGTTGAGCAGAGGGAGATGGAGCCGCAACACCGTCCCAAGTTTGGGTGAAAAGATTGGACCTTTAAAAACCCCACTGACCAATCACTGGCTGCAGGCTGCCCAGAAAGGACGTACGACCCGAGGTCAAGATGATGCCCTTCAGCTGAGGAAATTACCAAGGAGGACAGCAGCTGCGGACTGTCTGCTGGCCACAGCAACGCTTGCGGAGGTCGGCCTGCAGTCCTGGAGGGAATCTGGGTGACTGATCACGCAGCCACTAGATTAGGTACAGATGCAGGCTGGTCTGAGACCGGATTCTCTTGCGACCGCTCCAGACGTTTCTGTTAGTAGAAAGCCAGATCACCCGATGGGCGGGGAGAGGCGTGTGCCCAGTGTTTAACTCAGACCAAGGGTGGGGCAACCTCTGCCTGAGGAGGAATCTGTTTTTAAGCTGAGGTTAAATCAAGTGAGACCCCTGATTAAACTCGGAGCCTTTTCCTTAACTATACTTGTCAACATAACACCCACTTGGAAGCTTTTAAGCATATTTGGGACAATTTGGGTGTGAGTCTACCTTTTCAACTGTAAGTTTTACAAGTTGTAAATGCAGATCGAGTATTTCTCATGAAAATGTAGCTTCCAGGTGGAGAGGTGATGGAAGTGCAAATTACACACTCGGTTTGAAAGACAGTATAAGGCCGGGCGCGGTGGCTCAAGCCTGTAATCCCAGCACTTTGGGAGGCCGAGACGGGCGGATCACGAGGTCAGGAGATCGAGACCATCCTGGCTAACACGGTGAAACCCCGTCTCTACTAAAAATAGAAAAAACTAGCCGGGCGAGGTGGCGGGCGCCTATAGTCCCAGCTACTCCGGAGGCTGAGGCAGGAGAATGGCGTAAACCCGGGAGGCGAAGCTTGCAGTGAGCTGAGATCTGGCCACTGCACTCCAGCCTAGGCGACAGAGCGAGACTCCGTCTCAAAAAAAAAAAAAAGACAGTATAAGAAAAAATGTAAAATATATCAGCAATTTGAAAATATTGATTACATGTTGAAATATGTTGATATATTGGGTTAAATAAAATATATTAAATTTTTTTTTTTTTTTTTTAGAGACAGGGTCTTACCACACCCGGCTAATTTTTTTTTTTTTTTTGTAGAGAAGAGGGTCTATGTTGCCCAGACTAGTCTCAAACTCCTGGGCTCAAGCGATCCGCCCGCCTCAGCCTCTCAAAGGTGCTGGGATTACAGGCGTGAGCCACCGTGCCCAATATCTTTTTACTTTTTCAATAGGGCTACCAGATAATTTAAAATCATCCATTTGGCTCGCCCTGTATTTCTTTTGTGTTTCTTTGAAGCAACACTGGGTTAGGAACAGCAAGGCATAGCCATGCAGTTTTCAGGTTGGCCACCAGGTGGCAGCCTTATACCGGAACTGTCGTTTTCAGACTCGGGAGGGCCGGTGGGTTGAGCGGGAGACAGACGTAGATTTCAGCAGCAAATGAAAAATTCGCTAAGCCAGGTTTGTGGTTGCTACTCCGTTTTCATATTAATTACGCCTCACATTTATTTGTATGTAGATGGTTGCTGACATAATATATGTCCTTTCCTCTGTGTTTAAGAGCAGTTCTCCCTCACTGAGCTGGCAGTTTCCTTAAAACACCTGGCTCTTAATTATATAGAGACTGGGTGCGGTGGCTCTAATTATATATAGAGACCTAGCGCGGTGGCTCACGCCTGTGATCCCAGCGCTTTGGGAGGCCGAGGTGGGTGGATCACCTGAGGTCAGGAGTTCGAGACCAGCTTGACCAACATGGTGAAACCCTGTCTCCACTAAAAATACAAAAATTACCCGCGCATGGTGGTATGCACCTGTAATCTCAGCTACTCAGGAGGCTGAGGCAGGAGAATTTCTTGAACCTGGGAGGTAGAAGTTGCAGTGAGCTGAGACTGCACCACTGCACTCCAGCCTGGGCAACAGAGTAACACCCCATCTCAAAAAAAAAAAAAATCACACACACACACACACAGAGACAGGGTGACAGGGTCTTGCTCTGTCACCCATGCTGCAGTGCAGTGGTGTGATCATAGCGCACTGCAATCTGGAACTCCTGGGCTCAGGTGATCCTCCTGCCCCAGCCTCCTGAGCAGCACACTACAAGTGCAAACCACTGCACCTGGCTACTTTTTTTTTTAGAGAAAAGGAGTCTCACTATGTTGCCTAGGCTAGTCTCAAACTTCTGGCCTCAAGCAGTTCACCCACCTCAGCTTAATACTTTTTTTTTTTTTTTGAGACAGTCTCACTCTGTTGCCCAGGCTGGAGTGCAGTGGCACCATCTTGGCTCATTGCAACCTCTTGCCTCCTGGGTTCAAGCAATTCTTGTGTCTCAGCCTCCTGAGTAGCTGGGATTACAGGGGTACACCATCATGCCTGGCTAATTTTTGTATTTTTGGTAGAGACAGGGGTTTCACCATGTTGGCCAGGCTGGACTCAAACTCCTGACCTCAGATGATCTGCCTGCCTCGGCCTCCCAAAGTGTTGGGATTACAGGCATAAGCCACCGCGCCTGGCCAGCTTAATTTTTTTTTTTTTCTTTCAGATGGAATCTTGCTCTGTCGCCCAGGCTGGAGTGCAGTGGCGCAATCTGGGCTCACTGCAAGCTCCGCCTCCCAGGTTCATGCTATTCTCCTGCCTCGGCCTCCCAAGTAGCTGGGACTACAGGCACCTGGCACCATGCCCAACTAATTTTTTGTATTTTTTGTAGAGACGGAGTTTCACCGTGTTAGCCAGGATGGTCTCGATCTCCCGACCTTGTGATCTCCCCCCCTCAGCCTCCCAAAATGCTGGGATTACAAGCATAAGCCACCGCGCCCAGCCGGTTAATGCTATTTTTAATGGTTGATTCTGGGCCTCACTCCTGTGTCCAAGCCCTCTCTCGTTTTGCTTTTCCCCTTTTCACACATTCATTCTCCACATCAATTTCTCTTCATGTCCTTAGAATTAAATTGCATCTATAACCTTAATTTCAACCTATTAGATGCATCATTGGAACGTCTGATATTGCAAGGGCAGAGAAAGGTATTAGGAAAGCCAGTGAAGGAGAAAACGCAGGAGGGAGCCCATTCCATTCCTGCCAAGATGCCGGCTTAGTGTGGATTGTTGGCTGCCCCGCAGGACCAGCCATGATGGATTTTTTTTTTTTTTTAGATGGAGTCTCGCTCTGTTGCCAGGCTGGAGTGCAGTGGCGAGATCTCGCCTCACTGCAACCTCTGCCTCCCGGGTTGAAGCGTTTCTCCTGCCCCAGCCTCCTGAGTAGCTGGGACTACAGGTACGCACTACCACACCTGGCTAATTTTTGTATTTTAGTAGCAACGGGGTTTCACCATGTTGGCCAGGATGATCTCGATTTCCTGGCCTCGTGATCCTCCCTCCTCGGCCCCCCAGAGTGCTAGGATTACAGGTGTGAGCCACCACTCCCAGCCCATGATGGATCTTTAGAGGGAAACATTGAGAGACAGGAAGTCCTGGGAGAAGCAGCGAAGATCAGAACCTGTGGTTGTGTGGGGAGGCCAGGGCTATGACCCAAGGCAGGAGGCTGTGGACTCGGTTCTGGGAGGATAAAGCAGTAAATGAGCACCAGAGGTCTGCTCTGCTTCCGACCCAGCTCCAGGGCTTTGGGGCAATGGGTGCCTGGCCCCTGCCTGCAGGTGTCCTCAGGATAAAGTGGGTCATGCAGAGGCTCTGCGCAGGGGAGGAAATGAAAAATACTTAGAACTATAGCGTATCAAATTGCAATAAAAAAGGCCGGGTGTGATGGCTCACACCTATAATCTCAGCACTTTGAGAAGCCAAGGTGGGTGGATCTCTCTCGAAGTCAGGAGTTTGAGACCAAACTGGCCAAGATGGTGAAACCCTGTCCCTACTAAAAATACAAAAATTAGCCAGGCATGGTGGTAGGCACCTGTAATCCCAGCTATTTGGGAGGCTGAGGAGGGAGAATTGCTTGAACTCAGGATGTGGAGGTTGCAGTGAGCAGAAATCATGCCACTGTACTCCAGTCTGGGTACAACAGCAAGACTCCATCTCAAAAAAAAAAACAACCCAAATTGCAATGAAAGCAGTGCTTGAAGGAAAGCTTGCCTCCTGAAATACTTTTATGAGAAAATAAGAGACTGAAAATTAATGAGCTGAATATCTAAATTTGTGATGTTAAAAAATCACAAATGGATACATACAGATTAGGAAGCCAGCATTACCGTGATACCAAAGCCAGAAGAAAAGAAAATTACCAAGCAGTATCTCTCATGAATATGAGATGCAAAAACCTTCAATAAAGTACTAGCAAACTGAACCCAATAGCATATTAAAAGGATTATACACCATGATTAAATGGGATTTATGCTGGCATGCAAAGCGCTATAGGAAATAACAAGAAAATCCATCAGTGTAATCTGCCACATTAATCGAATGAAAGGGGAAAATCACACGATCACTTAAATTGATGCAGAAAAGGCCTTTGACAATATCCAACACCGTTCATGATAAAAAGCACTGAGAAATGTAGGAATAGAAAGGAACTTCCTTAACACGATCAAGGGAATTTTTGAAAAACCCACACATTGGCTGGGCGCCGTGGCTCAAGCCTGTAATCCCAGCACTTTGGGAGGCCGAGACGGGCGGATCACAAGGTCAGGAGATCGAGACCATCCTGGATAACACGGTGAAACCCCATCTCTACTTAAAAAAAAAAATACAAGTAACTAGCCGGGCGTGGTGGTGGGCGCCTGTAGTCCCAGCTACTTGGGAGGCTGAGGCAGGAGAATGGCGTAAACCCGGGAGGCGGAGCTTGCAGTGAGCTGAGATCAGGGCACTGCACTCCAGCCTGGGCAACAGAGCGAGACTCCATCTCAGAAAAAAAAAAGAAAAACCCACACATAACATAATTCAATGGTGAAGAGCCAAAAAGCTTTTTTCCTAAGATCAAGAATTAGACAAGGATGCCTGCTTTTACCACTGCTATCCAACACTATACTGGAAGTTCTAGATAGAGCAATTAAACAGGAAGTAAAAGTCATCCAAATTGGAAAGGAAAAAGTAAAACTACCTCTAATTGTAGATCATATGATCCTATATATAGAAAATCCTAAAGGATCCACAAGAAAGCTACTCAAACAAATTCAGGAACGTTGCAGGATACAAGCTCAATACACCCAAAGCAGATGTTTCTTCACAGCTGCACCTGCAATGAGTAATCTGAAAAGGGAATTTAAAAAGCACTTCCATTTACAATAGCACCGAAGAGAGTCAAATACATAGGAAAATAGTTAATCAAGGAAGTGAAAGACTTACACACTAAAAAGAATACAACACTGCTGAAAGAAATTAAAGAGCCAGGCACAGTGGCTCACCCCTGTAATCCTAGCACTTTGGGAGGCCAAGGTGGGTGTATCACCTGAGGTCAGGAGTTCAAGACCAGCTTGGCCAACATGGCAAAACCCCATCTCTACTAAAAATACAAAAGGTAGCCGGGCATCATGGTGGGCACCTGTAATCCCAGCTACTTGGGAGGGTGACGCAGGAAAATTGTTTAATCGTGGGAGGTGGAGGCTGCAGTGAGCCGAGATCATGCCACTGCATTCCAGCCCGTGTGACAGAATGAGACTGTCTCAAAAATAGAAATAAAAAAATAAAAATCAATCAGTATAATATACCACATTAATCGAATGAAAGGGAAAAAAATCACATGATTACCTCAATTGATGCAGAAAAGGCCTTTGACAAATTCCAACACCTTTCATGATAAAAAGCACTCAGAGGCTGGACATGGTGGCTCACGCCTAATCCCAGCACTTTGGGAGGCTGAGGCGGGTGGATCACCTAAGGTCAGGAGTTCGAGACCAGCCTAACATGGTGGAACCTCATCTCTACTAAAAATACAAAAATTAGCTGGGTGTGGTGGCTCACACCTATAATCCCAGCTGCTCAGAAGGCTGAAGCAGGAGAATCTCTTGAACCCAGGAGGTGGAGGTTGCAGTGAGCCGAGATTGCGCCATTACACTCCAGCTTGGGCAACAAGAGCAAAACTCCATCTCAAAAAATAATAATAAATAAGCCGGGCATGGTAGCATAGGCCTGTACTCCAAGCTACTCGGGAGGCTGAGGCATGAGACTCACTTGACCCTGGGAGACGGAGGTTGCAGTGAGCTGAGATCGAACCTCTGCACTCCCGCCTGGGCAACAAAGCAAGACCCTAAAAGAAAAAAAAAAAAAAAGACTAAGAACCCCAAGCAGGCTGAGTACAAAGGAAACGAAGAAACTAAGCATCTTGGTAAACCAATGAAAATCAAGGTAAAATCTTAAAAGCATCCAAAGAAAAACCATTAAACCTTTTAAAAAGCAACGGTAAGATTAATCACTGACTTCTCCACGAAACAACAGAAGCCAGAAGACACTGAAATACCTTCCAAGTCCAAATATCCATATACATACCCATATGCACGCTGTGACAAAAATTATTTTTCAGCGTGACAGGTGACTTTTACATAATCAAAATGAATAAGTATCTTTTCAGACAGTGGAACGACAGGAGAATTTTCTCCAACAAAATTTTCACTGCATTAAAGGAAAGACTGAAAGGTTCCAGAGACAGAGAGAGACAGAGAGACAGGCTGCCAATCCGGACACATCCTGGGGAAGAGACCGGCCCCCTCCATGGCCTGGCCGAAGCAATGGAACCTGAGCTTGAGGAAGCTTCAAGATCTAACAGCAGAGGCTGGGCGCGGTGGCTCATACCTGTGATCCCAGCACTTTGAGGGGCCGAGGCAGAAAGATCGCATGAGGTCAGGAATTTGAGACCAGACTGGACAATAGTGAAACCCCATCTCTACTAAAAATACAATGATTAGCCGGGCATGCTGTTGAGTGCCTATAATCCTAGATACTTGGGAGGCTGAGGCAGGAGAATGGCTTGATCCTGGGAGGCAGAGGTTGCAGTGAGCCAAGATCATGTCACTGCACTCCAGCCTAGGCGACAGAGCAAGACTGTCTCAAAAAACAAAAGCAAAAAAATCTAACTGCAGGGTCACAGAAAATGCAGAGAGGGAGGCGGGGAAGAGCGTGGGAGCTGAGAGGACAGTGGCACCAGCTCCCAGCGCTGGATGCAGAAGGTTTGAGGGGCTGGGGTCTGACGGGGGAGGGGTGGTGCTTGCATGCACATTCCTGGACACTGGACATGGGGCACTGAAGGCAGAGAAAGGCACCTGGAGTGTGTGTGTCACCATTGGTCCCAGTGACAACCCCAGGGGGCTATGGCTTGCAGAGCCTGGCCAAGGACTGCTGCCTTCCAGAAAGCCCCATGGGTCAACCTACCTTCAGCAGGTAGGGCCTAAATTCTAAACCCGGGGTGGAGCCGTGAGCAGGGAGGAGATAGGAAGACCTCAGCTTCCTGAGACGGCTGGATTGCCAAGATGAACTGCAGCCTGGAAAGGCAACTGTAGTGCCGCCCCTTTGTGGGTAACAAGGACAACTTCAACCGCGCCTCCCCTGGGTCACACAGAGAGACACGGGCAGTACTGTCAGCGCTTCTCAACAGATGCATTTCATGGCAACTCCCCTGGGTCACACAGGGAGACACGGGCAGTGCTGTCAGTGCTTCTAACCAGATGCATTTCATGGCAACTCCCCTGGGTCACATAGGGAGACACGGGCAGTGCTGTCAGCGCTTCTCAACAGATGCATTTCATGGCAACTCTTGGGGCAGGGGTGGCAGGAGCTGCAGGCTCAGTTGGCGGCCAGGATCTTCTGCACCCAGGGTATGAGCTTGGTGACACGGGCGTACACGGCAGGCGTGGTGGTAGAGCAGGTGCGGCTGCCCCAGGACACAATGCCCACCAGGGTCCAGGCTCCGTCCTTCTGGCAGACCAGAGGGCCTTCAGAGTCACCCTGCAGGAAGGAGAGAGGAAGTATCTCCAGCCTGAAAGGGGTGCCAGGGCCTAGGAGACCCTGAGCTGGTGGAGTCTAGGGAGGAGAGCAGAGAAATGGCAAGCATGGGCATAGGGGCTGTGCCCGGGTCCTGAGATCCGGGTTCACGTGGCAGTCCCTTCTCTGCCATGCACTCCTGGAGGGAGCTGGGGCAGGCGGCTTCCCTCCCTAAGCCCAGGCACCATCCATCTCTCCAAACTTCCAGGTCAGAGGGCTGCAAGGAAGTCCCCAGGGGCAGCCTCACACACATGGCCTGGAGGAACCCTCATGGGCAGCTGTGACCCTAAGTCCTGGCCCTCACTGGGCCCCAGGAAGCAGTGGGGTTAGCAGATGAGAGCAGAGAGGGGTGGAAAGCCCAGGCCTCCCCTGCACCCCACACGCCTGGCCAGGGCCTGGGTAGGGTCAGCCTCACCTTGCAGGAGGAGACACCGCTGGCCCCGGCGCAGATCATCTCGTCGGTGATCTCGCTGCCCCAGAACTTCTTGCATTCGGCATTGGACAGGAGGGGCAGGGCCGCCTGCTGCAGCTTGTCAGTGATCTTGTTGGCTTCAGGACAGGAGGAGGGTCAGGGCCCCTGGGCTCACCCAGCCCACTTAGGAGGGAGAGACCCAGGGCCGACACACCTGCCCTCCCCTGCACCATCACCATGATGTTGGGTACGGCCCCTGGAGCCTCAGAAGCGTCTGTGGGACAAAGGGGGCCTCGGCCGTGCCCAGGTGGGAGGCCCGCACTGCGACTCCAGGCAGGTCAGCCAGGGCAGGGCTCACCCGGTTGGGCACTGCTCAGACGCCCCCTGTGGAGGCTCCTCGTGATCCGACCTGGATTTTATTTGCATTGGGGGATTTTAAATTCCTAGGATTTTAAATAAAAGGACAGTTAAGAACGTGTTGGAATTTAGAGCCAAACGGTCACGGGGGACTCCACGGCCAGGCGGCCCCGACCCCAGAGGCAGCCCCGCGGCCCCCCACCGTTGTACTCGGTCTTGCCCCAGCCTGTGGTGACGCACACTGTCCCCGCGGGGAAGTCATCGTCGGCGCTGGGCAGGCACAC
>NW_012115688.1:3012838-3014646 GCF_000951035.1 Colobus angolensis palliatus | reverse complement strand
TGGCCCCTCCCCAGGGTGCCCACTGCCTTGCAGAAGCCCCCTCACCTGCAGGGACACCTGCCAGGGCCAGGAGCCGGGGACGGCGTCCTCCCCATTGACGATCCTGGACAGGCCGCTGAGCACGGGGGGGATGGCGGGGAGCCCGCAGCCTGGGGGCCGGAGTAGGGTAAAGAAGGGCTGAGGCCCCAAACCAACCTGGGCCTTACCTGCCTGCCTGCAGGACTCTCGGTTCTACCCCAGTCCACTGAGGCCAGCTCAGGACCTCCCTGGCACATGCCGCCTCTGCCTCCCTGGTCCCCCAGTTTCTAGGCTCAAATGTCCCTAACTCCTTCCAGGATGCAGAGGGTCATGTCTCCCCCTACCTGGGGCCTATCCTGCCTGAAGAAGCAGAAAACAGGCCGGGCTGTAAGACTGCCTGAGCTCGGCCTCGAGGCCACCCTTTCCTTGCTGTGTGACCCTAGACCAGGCAGGGCAGCACTGAGGCCTCGGTGTCCTCAGCTATAAAACGGGCAGCAGAACCACGTGAGCTCCACCGGCCGACGCGCCTCTGTTAGACTGGCGGGGAGGGGGAA
This sequence comes from Colobus angolensis palliatus, assembly GCF_000951035.1. Taxonomy (NCBI): domain Eukaryota; kingdom Metazoa; phylum Chordata; class Mammalia; order Primates; family Cercopithecidae; genus Colobus; species Colobus angolensis. The sequence continues at coordinate 3,014,074 of NW_012115688.1, read as the reverse complement.
GTGGGAAGAAAATCTGATAACCCCAAGTCCACTGGGAACCTGGGGCTCTGACAATTTGCAGACAGGAGAGTGAAATGGTACCGTGGACCCTGGGTGGGCAGGTTGAACTCCACAATTTCAGGAAACGTGTAAAGTTTTGTTTTGTAAAGTTTTGTTTTGTTTTTTTCAGATAGGGTCTTGCTCTGTCACCCTGGCTGGAGTGCAGTGGCGCGATCACGGCCCACTGCAACCTGAAATTCCTGGGCTGAAGCAATCCTATTGCCTTGGTCTCCCAAGGTGCTGGGATTACAGGCATGTGCCCCTATATCTGGTCTTGGTTTCTTAATTATTTAATAAAACTGGACTTTGGCCGGCATAGTGGCTCACGCCTGTAATCCTAACACTTTGGGAGGCCAAGGGGGCTGGATCACCTGAGGTTAGGAGTTCAAGACCAGTCTGGCCAACATGGTAAAACCCCATCTCTACTAAAAACACAAAACTTAGCCAGGCATGGTGGCAGACGCCTGTAGTCCCAGCTACTTGGGAGGCTGAGGCAGGAGAATCGCTTGAACTTAGGGGGCGGAGTGCCTGCACTGAACTGAGAGCGTGCCACTGCACTCCAGCCTGGATGACAGAGCCAAACCCCATCTCAAAAAAAGTCAAACACAGCTGGACTTTGATTCCACACCATAAAATGGCACAGACGGAAGCAGAAAACAAACAGAACAATGAGAATAGTCAGGTGTTCCACACATGCCCACCACACCTCTGCTATCTCAGGACCAGGTTCTCGGCTCCTGTGCACAGGCCTCACAATTGGGTTTTACGTTTGAGCAGACCCAGTCCCTCAGACCAGCTGGCCCCTTCTGGGGTCATATTTGCCTGCTACAGGGCAGCCCCTGCCTCTCCTGCCCACAGGAACACAAGCAGGCAAGGCGCCTCCCTGACATTTGAGAGCATCAAAAACAACTGGTATTGTAATAGCAAAAAAAATGAGAAAGAGCATGTTGGGAGGCCAAGGTGGGTGGATCACAAGGTCAGGAGTTCGAGACCAACCTGGCCAACATGGTAAAACCCTCGTCTCAACTAAAAATACAAAAATTAGCCAGGCATGGTGGTGCATGTGTGTAGTCCCAGTTACTCAGGAGGCTGAGGCAGGAGAAATGCTTGAACCTGGGAGGTGGAGGTTGTAGTGAACTGAGATCGTGCCACTGCACTCCAGCCTGGGCGACAACAGTGAAACTCCGTCTCAAAAAA
>NW_012115688.1:3004839-3008410 GCF_000951035.1 Colobus angolensis palliatus | reverse complement strand
CCTGTAATCCCAGCTACTCGGGAGGCTGAGGCAGGAAGATCGTTTGAACCCGGGATGCAGAGGCTGCCGTGAGTGGATCACACCACTGCACTCCAGCCTGGGCAGTAAGAGTGAAACTCCGTCTCAACAACAACAAAGAAAAAGAAAATGCTTGGCAAGTACCCGGCACAATAAATAAAAACCCCAAGGGAGGCCCTGAGAGGCTCCTGGGGCCACACCTTATCCTGCGCACGGCACCCCCACCCCAGCCACTTCTGGAGCCTCAGACCATGGCAGAGGCCAGCATGGTCCTTCCCACTCCTGGAGCAGGTTGTGTGGGCTCAGAAAGCCCCAGAAGGACCCTCTTCTCTCTGAGCCCTCAGGTTTCCTGTGCTGGGGATGAGGCCCCAGGGGGCAGAGCAGGGGACTCAGATCCCCCTGTCAGCTGGGCTCTGGGCTCCCTCAGGACAGGCCCCTTGGACCCCAGCATTCACCAAAGGCGGCCCCCACCAGGGCGAAGCAGGAGAGGAGCCAGAGGAAAGCCATGCCACTGCCTAGAAGGGATGGGGCCTGCAAGCTGCGGGGCCCTTTTTACCTCCCGGGGGACCCCCCAGCCCCGCCCAGCCAGAGAGGCCTGAGCCCACCCTCCCTGTTACCCAGGGACCTTGGGCGATAAGCGGAGGCAGAGCCCGGCCTGGTTCTCTGGCGGACAACCCCAGCCCCTGGGAAACGGGCAGCTGCCCTGATATCACCCGTCAGCCTTGCGGACATGACCCCACAGAGCCAGCTGTGAGCTGCGGTAACCCTGCCAGGAGCCGGCACCAGGCTCTTCTGTTGCCAGCAGGGAAGTGGAGGCAGTCCCACGCCAGGGCTCATGGAGACACAGCCGCCGTCATGGAGCCAGACCTCCGGGAACTCCAGTTCTCAGGAGAAGCAAAGGGCTCAGGGCACTGTGGATTCTCCAGTGTCACCGCACGTCACCAGTGAAGCCAAGTCATTTCCGAGTGTGGTGAGGGTCTGGGTGACACGGCCTGGAGGCCCTAACAGGTGGGCAAAGCCACTGACACGTGTCCCCCTCTGCTGCAGCACCCGACAGGATTCACTCTTTCTTCAATGACTCATAAGGAACTAATCATTTCAAAGTTTCAGTTTCTTACAAAATGGAACTTTGATTCCACACCATAAAATGACACAGAAAACTTTTTTTTAAGATGGAGTCTCACTCTCACCCAGGCCAGAGTGCAGTGGCGCAATTTCGGCTCCCTGCAGCCTCCGCTTCCCGGGTTCAAGTGATTCCCTGCCTCAGCCTTCCAAGTAGCTGGGATTACAGGTACTGCCACCACTCCCAGCTAATTTTTTTTTTTTTTGAGATGGGGTCTTGCTCTGCTGCCTAGGCTGGAGTGCAGTGGTGCAATCTTGGCTCACTGCAGCCTCTGCCTCACAGGTTCAAGCTATTCTCCCATCTCAGCCTCTTGAGTAGCTGGGATTACAGGCGTAGCACCACACGCGGCTAATTTTTTTATTTTTAGTAGAGACAGGGTTTCACCATGTTGGCCAGGCTGGTCCCAAACTCCTGGCCTCGGGTGATCCACCCTCCTCGGCCTCTCAAAGTGCTGGGATTACAGGCGTGAGCCACTGTGCCCGGCCAATTGTTGTATTTTTAGTAGAGACGGGGTTTCAGCACTTTGGCCAGGCTCATCTCGAACTCCTGGCCTCAGGTGATCCTCTGGCCTTGGCCTCCCAAAGTGCTAAAATTACAGGCGTGGGCCACTGCACCTGTCTGAAAATAAACTTTTTTGAGGAAGCAGAAAAACTTTTCATTGTCACAAAACAAGGAGGAAAGACAGATGTGGGTGACAAGTCGGTGACTCTGGGCAGGAAGCAGAGGCCAAGGGATCCTCGGCACCCTGTGGGCAGGTATTCAGGGGACATAGCCCACAGCATCCCTGCCCTTACAGGCCTGAGACGCTCATGACAGACACACACGACACAGATTAGCATGGAACTTAGTGACCACCACAGTCACCTGGGGCAAGGCTGGACAGGACGGGCTGCATTATAGTTCCGGACAACGGAGGTCTGAAAGGAAGACGCGGTGGGTGGATGGCGTTTCCACTGAAGGCCTTGGGCTCTGTGGTCAGCTGGCCGCATCACCTTGGCATTTAGAATATCCCCTCCCCAGCCTGGTGCGGTGGCTCACGCCTGTAATCCCAGCACTTTGAGAGGCTGAGGCAGGCGGATCATGAGGTCAGGAGATCGAGACCATCCTGGCTAACCCGTGAAACCCTGTCTCTACTAAAAATACAAAAAATTAGCCAGGCATGGTGGCGGGCGCCTGTTGTCCCAGCTACTCAGGAGGCTGAGGCAGGAGAATGGCGCAAACCCGGGAGGCGGAGCTTGCAGTGAGGTGAGATCGCACCACTGCTCTCCAGCCTGGGTGACAGAGCAAGACTGCGTCTCAAAAAAAAAAAAAAAAGTAAGAGAAATAGATGGTGGCATACTCACAAAACAGAGCACGCATTATAAAAATTCAGGTGAATGAGCTGGAGCTCCATGTCAACATGCAGGAAGCGAGAAGATTTGAGTGGGGAAAAAGCACATTGTTGTAGAATGGAGGTAGAACGGAGTATTAGTTACATCAGCCAGACACAGTGGCTCACACCTGTATCAGCACTCTGGGAGGTCAAGGTGAGCGGATCACTTGAGCCCAGGATTTCAAGACCAGCCTGGACAACATAAGACCCCAGGCCGGGCGCAGTGGCTCATGCCTGTAATCCCATCACTTTGGGAGGCTGAGGCGGGTGGATCACCAGAGGTTAGGAGTTCAAGACCAGCCTGACCAATATGATGAAACCCTGTCTCTATTAAAAATACAAAAATTAGCTGGGTGTGGTTACGCATTCCTGTAATCCCAGCTACTCAATAGACTGAGGCAGAAGAATCGCTTGGACACAGGAGGCAGAAGTTGCAGTAAGCCAAGATCATGCCAGTGCACTCTAGCCTGGGTGACAAAGAGTCAAACTGTCTCAAAAAAACAAAAACAAAAACAAAAAAACCCCTCCATTTCTACAAAAAAAAAAGTTTTTAAACTTAGGATCACTTGAGCCCTGGAGTTTGAGGCTGCCGACTCACACCACTGCACTCCAGCCTGGGTGATAGAGTGAGATCCTATCTCAAAAACAAACAGGATAGAATACCGTTTCGTTGGTGTAAAACTTTTTGAAACCTCATGTATAGATGCATAAATATGTAGGACATTTGTATAAGCCCACACTGCAATGATTCACAGCAAGTTCAGAATAAAGCTCCCATTCCAGAGAGGGACGCAGGGAGAAAAGGGAAACCTGAGCAGAATCTGTTTTGGAAAGAAATATCTGAAGCAAATCTGCAAAAAGATTTCCTGAATGTCATATTCTTTTCTATATTTTACTGTTTCTCTTTTAAAAAACAGAAAATGCGGCTGGGCACAGTAGCTTATGCCTGTAATCCCAGCACTTTGGGAGGCTGAGGCGGGGGTATCACCTGAGGCCAAGAGTTTGAGACCAGCCTGGCCAACATGGTGAAACCCCATCTCTACAAAAAATATAAAAAT
>NW_012115688.1:2965988-3003935 GCF_000951035.1 Colobus angolensis palliatus | reverse complement strand
TGGTTAAAATGGGCTGGGCACGGTGGCTCACACCTGTAATCCCAACACTTTGGGAGGCCAACGCGGGGAGATCACCTGAGGTAGGGAGATCGAGAGCAGCCTGACCAACCTGGAGAAACCCCATCTCTACTAAAAATACAAAAATCACCCGGGTGTGGTGGTGTGCACCTGTCATCCCAGCTACTCGGGAGGCTGAGGCAGGAGAATCGCTTGAACCCGGGAGGTGGAGGTTGCCATGAACCGAGATCCCGCCATTGCACTCCAGCCTGGGTGACAACAGCGAAACTCCATCCAAAAAAAAAAAAACGTTACAACAGCAAATGTTATGTTACATATATTTTACCATAATTAAATAAAATCAATGGAATAAGCCAAAATCCATCAAATTCCACACTTTACATGGGTGAACTGTATGTTATGTGAATTACACATAACAGCTCAGTAAAGCTGTTAAGTATTGTGGAGTCAGAAGTCTTCTTCCGGCCGGGCGCGGTGGCTCAAGCCTGTAATCCCAGCACTTTGGGAGGCCGAGACGGGCGGATCACGAGGTCAGGAGATCGAGACCATCCTGGCTAACAGGGTGAAACCCCGTCTCTACTAAAAAATACAAAAAAAAAAAAAACTAGCCCGGCGAGGTGGCGGGCGCCTGTAGTCCCAGCCACTCCGGAGGCTGAGGCAGGAGAATGGCGGGAACCCAGGAGGTGGAGCTTGCAGTGAGCTGAGATCCGGCCACTGCACTCCAGTCCGGGCGACAGAGCGAGACTCCGTCTCAAAAAAAAAAAAAAAAAAAGAAGTCTTCTTCCAATGGCTATGGAAGCCAGATTCAGGGAAAAGGAGAAGCTGAAGGAAGGGAATATTCAGCCTAGAGCGTGGCTGACAATCAGAAGACCTTGGAGGCAGCGCTGGAGAAGCCCACATCTCCAGAGGCCACAGGACAGACGTGGCTGAGGACAAGCCAGGGGCCTGTCAGGGCTGGAGGTGCAAGACCTGTTAGGACAGGTGTGGTGGCTCACACCTATAGTCCCAGCACTTTGGGAGGCCAGGCAGATCACCTGAGGTCAGAAGTTCAAGACCGGCCTGGCCAACATGGCAAAACCCCATTGCCACGAAAAACACAAAAATTAGCTGGGTATGGTGCACATGTCTGTAATTCCAGCTACTCAGGAGGCTGAGGCAGGAGAATCGCTTGAACCCGGGAGGTGGAGGTTGCGGCAAGATCGCGGCACTGCACTGCACTGCATCCTGGGCGACAGAGACCCTGTCTCAAAAAAAAAAAAAATTGTTAAATACACGATGGCCGACCCCACCGTGCTCCCTAAGCTGAGGAGCTACGCATCAGGTGTGGGCACCCCGAGACACAGGGCAGGGGCTTTTGGGCAGACAGAACAAGGATAATGAACCGCGAACCCAAATCTCCCCAAGACTCCCTTGCCCACCCGGGCATCCCCTTGCTGTGACTGAGGAAGCCGACCCGTCTCTCCATCAGAGCTCTCAGTGACAACCAGGGTGGCGGCCACAAGAGTACACCAATTCTCCGTAGAACCCACCGCAGCATTCCCCACCATCTCCAAGAGCGGATCCTGCCGCCAACTGAGAAATGGCCCCAGCTCTTTGGAGCTCCCGGTACCCGCGCCCAGGACAGAAAACTTTGCATGGAAGGGGAGAGACCGAATACACATGCGAACAGGGGCCAGACCACCTAAAAAAAAGAGAACACTGCCCACACCAGCCCAGGGCGCCAAACAGCAGGAACCCCACCGGCCAGCCCTGAAAAGCCACACACGCCCTGACAACCACAGAAAATGCCCACTTGGAGCTCGCCTGCACCCGAGGCCCTGTGTCCTGCCAGACAGAATACCTCAGACTGGGTCATTTATAGTGGACAGAAACGTATTTTCCTCACAGTTCTGAAGGCTGCAAATTCAAAGTCAAGAGGCAGGGTTGGCAATTCCGGCCCCAGGCTGATGCCTTGAACTCCATGTCTTCACCTGGTGGAAGGTGGAAGGGCAAAGAAGGATGAGACGGGCGTCCCTTGCCTTTTATTAATATAATGGCATTAATCCCACCTGGGAAGCAGAGCCCCCACGCACTGATCACCTCTGACAGGTCCGACTGTTGATACAAACAATGCGGCCAGGTGCAGTGACTCGAACCTGTAATTCCAGTGCTTTGGGAGGTCAAGGCAGGCAGATCACTTGAGCCCAGGAGTTCAAGATGAACCTGGGCAACATGGTGAAACCTCATCTCTGCAAAAGCAGTTAGCCAGGGTGCTGGCGTGCACCTGGGACAGCTACTCGGGACTCTGAGATGGGAGAATTGCTTGAGCCTAAGAGGTCAAAGCTATAGTAAGCTGTGATCGCACCACTGCACTCTGGCCCGGACCAACAAAGAAAGCAAGACCCTGACTCTTAAGAAAAAAAAAGAAAAGAAACTAATAACATTTCAATACAAATGTCAGTGGGACAAACATGCAGACCACACAGGAGCCTGCCTCCCACTTCCCCACACCAACAGCCACTGGCCAGGACACAGCGAACCTTCCCCTTCCCTCCACGAAGCCTTCCCTCTCCCCTGCCAGCCTTGGCGTCTTGGTCAATGCAAGCGACAGTGGCTGACTCCCTTGCTGTGGCAAGCTCTGAATAAACAGCCCTCGCTGGTTCTCATTTGGGCCGGCGTCACTGATCTCCACAAGGGCTGAGCTGGACAGCTGGTCCCCACATACGCTGCCCTTCTGGGTCAGGAAACGCCCCCCAGCCCATCTCCCCACTATTGCTAGCCAGGCATCAACACGGAGCAAGGGGACAATTGTTTTCTAAGCAAGCTGCACGGGATCTCGTTGTCTTAAGGAGCATACGGCGCTTTCACTGAAAAACATTCCCCCAGCCTCACTTGGACAGGGACAAATCCCAGTGGAAAGGGTTTAGGCAAAGAACCATGGAATTAAATCGCTCCACTTTAATTTTAGACACATCCATTGGTGCTGTGAGAAGGGGCCCGGCCAGGCACAGTAAGTAGCTCACACCTCTAATCCTAGCACTTTGCACAGCCAAGGCAGGCCAATTGCTTGAGCCCAGGAGTTTGAGACCAGCCAGGGCAACATAGAGAGATCCTATCTCTACAAAAAATACAAAACTTAGCCAGGCGTGGTAGCACACACCTGTAGTCCCAGCTACCTGGGAGGCTGGACCTGGGAGGTCAAGCTTGTGCTGAGCTGTGATTGTGCCACTCTACTCCAGCCTGGGTGACAAACTGAGAACCTGTCTCAAAAAAAAAAAAAGAGAAGAGTCTCATCCCCAGCCCCATTGTGTACCAGTCCCCAAGTCCTCTGCCTTTCGGAAGGGGACAAGGGAATTTTAGGAAGGTGTCTCTCAGAGGGGGCTGCGGGACTCAGATCCTGCTTTGCCATGAAGGAAAAGTGGATGGCCACTGAGAAAACAGTTTGACAGTTTCCATAAACACAGGCCCCAGCCTACAACCCTGCTGTTCCATTCCTAGGTGTTTTTTTGTTTGAGACGGAGTCTCATTCTGTCACCCAGGCTGAAGTGCTGTGTGGCTGGCTCGGCTCACCACAACCTCCACCTCCCAGGTTCAAGCAATTCTCCCACCTCAGCTTCCCGCGCACGTCACCATGCCCGGCTACTATTTGTATTTTTACTAAAGACAGGGTTTCACCATGTTGGCCAGGCTGGTCTTGAACTCCTGACCCCAAGTGATCTGCGTGCCTCAGCCTCCCAAAGTGCTGGGATTACAGGCCTGAGCCAACATGCCCCGCCTACTTCTAGGTGTTTGCCCAAGATAAATGAACACACATCCGCATAAAGACTTGTCCGTGGATGTTTTAATGTATGTTTCAGTTATTATAGCAGCTTTATTTGTAATGGATCAAAACTACAGAACAGATAGACAACATGTAGTGCATTCCAGCAATAAAAAGGAAGAGGCTGCTGCTCTCTGCAACAGCGTGGGTGAACTCCAAAGACAAGATGCTGAGTGAAAGCAGCTGGACTTCCAGAAACACCTGGGTTCTGTTCACAGGAAACTCCAGAACCTGAAAACGAATAGATGGGCAGGATTCAGTTTCAGTTCCAGGAGACGAGCGGCCGCACAGCGCTGTGGTTGTGCTTAGCACTGAATGGTACACTTAAAAGTGGGTGCTGGCCGGGCGTGGTGGCTCACGCCTGTAATCCCAGCACTTTGAGAGGCCGAGGCGGGCGGATCACGAGGTCAGGAGATCAAGACCATCCTGGCTAACACAGTGAAACCCCATCTCTACTAAAAAATACAAAAAAATTAGCCGGGCGTGGTGGCAGGCGCCTGTAGTCCCAGCTACTCGGGAGGCTGAGGCAGGAGAATGGCGTGAACCCAGAAGGCGGAGCTTTCAGTGAGCTGAGATCATGCCACTGCACTCCAGCTTGGGCGACAGAGTGAAACTCTGTCTCAAAAACAAACAAGCAAAGAAACAAAAAATGGGTGCAATGGTCAATTTTGTTATGTGTATTACCACAATTTACAGTGGGTTTTTTTTTTTTTTTTTTGAGACAAGGTCTGGCTCTGTTGCCCAGGCTGGAGTGCACTGGCCTGATCTCAGCTCACTGCAACCTCCACCTCCCAGGCTCAAGGCATCCTCCTACTTCAGCCTCCCCAGTACCTGGGATTACAGGTGCCAGCTACCATGCCTGGCTTTTGTTGTTGTTGTTGTTAGAGATAGGGTCTCACTATGTTGCCCAGGCTGGTCTTGAACTCCTGAGCTCAAGGGATCCTCTCGGCCTCCCAAAGTGCCAGGATTACAGCCATGAGCCACTGCACCTGGCTGCTAACAGTTTTTTAAATTTAACAATAACAGCAACATCCCCTGGTGCGATGACTCACACCTGTAATCCTGGCACTTTGGGAGGCTGAGGTGGGAGGATTGCTTGAGCTGAGGAGGCTGGGGCTGCAGTGAGCCGTGATCATGCCACTGCACCACAGCCTGGGCATCAGAGCAAGCCTCTCTCAACCAAAACCAAAACCTTCCTTCCGCGGAAGGAAATCAGAACAGTGGTTGCTTCTGGAGATGGGGGATTGACTGCCAAGGGGCTGTAAAGGAAATGGTCTCTGCCTTGATGCAGGTGGTGGTTACAGGGGTGCCTGGATCCTCACAAGTCATCAACCTATATCCACTTGCTTTATTTTTGGTTTTTTGAGACAGGCTTTCACTCTGTTGCCCAGACTAGAGTCCAGTGGCATGATCACTGCTCACTGCAACCTCTACCTCCTAGGCTCAAGTGATCCTCCTACCTCAGTTTCCCAAGTCCCAGCCTGGAGCTGGGACTCCATGCATGCGCCATCACACCTGACTAATTTATGTTTTGTACAGATGGGAGTCTCACCATGTTGCCCAGGCTGGTCTTGAACTCCTGGGCTCAAGTGATCCTCCTGCCTCGGCCTCCCAAAGTGCTGGGATTATGGGCATAAGCTACTGCACCTGGCTTTATATGCATTTTAAGTGGGGGCATTTCAACATAAGTAAAGGAAGAGGTGGCCAGGAGGCTGCAGCACGTGGGGACCCCCAGCTCATCCCTCCTGCTCCCACTCTGGCCAAGGCCATGGCTCTGCCTCCCCCACCCACCTGGGCCCCGGCTCACGTGTGTCCTGACTCGTCTGTCCTGAGTGTCCCCGGGCTCCTTCCTCACTGCTCGGGTCCAGATCCCATGGGGGCGCTGGAGGGCAGTGTGGGTTGGGGGGTCCCATCCCCAGGAGCAGTGGAGTGGGGACACCTGTGCGTGCCTGTCCCCCACCCCTGCTATAGCTGCACAGTTCCCATAAGCCTCTGTAGCCTGTGTGGGGTTGGGGACATGGCACGCAGGGTCCTGGCCAGCCGTCAGCTCCCAAGGCCACATAGCTGGGACCACGAGTCACTCAGGCCAGGTGAGGGCTGACGGGGCACGGCCGCGGCGCCCTTTCCCCCATCTGCCCCAGCCAGCTTATAGCTAGGGGCTGCCCCCAAGGCTCTAGTACCATCTTCTCTAGGGCCCTCCTGAACCTGCCCCCTTGACTTCTGAGCCCTTCGCTGCCCTTAGGACGCAGCCTCTTTGGGTCCTGCGACCCCAGGTTCATTTCCTATCCTCCAAGGATGCTCTGGGCTGCTCCCACAGACTCCTAGGCTGTTTGCTTAAATGTTGCCTTCAGAGTGAGGCCCTCCCGGCCTCAGTATCAGTAATAATAATATCTCCCTAGCTGCTGGTGTGTATATTTTATTTATTTTAAAACTTGACTCTTTTCCCTAAACTCTCCAGCCTCTTCCCCTAGTCAGCTGCTACAGGCAGGAATTTGTTTTGTTCAGCTGTTCCCGTGGCCCGGGTGGGCGCTGGCTGGCAGGAGGAGCCCACGTGCGTGCAGAGGTGGGTGTGTCTCATCCAGACCAGGCCACGCCCCATCCTGGCTGGTGCCTGCCCACCCCTCTGTCCCCAGACAACCTTCTAGAATGAGCAAAGGGCCTGGACAGGCGATTCACTCAAGAAAGAGGAATGTAGGGGCCCCGCCAGCATGGATTGTGTGCTTGGCCTGGTCCTCGTGCTCAAAAAGGCTCTTTCGTTTGTCATGGGACCCATACTCTAAACGTCCTCAATTACATACAGGATCAGAGACGGCAAGTAGTTGCCACGGCTCCACAGTTGCCTGACCCCAAAGCCCGTGCTGTAAACACACATGCTGCAGTCCTCAGTGTGGTGGAATTAAAAACAGTCCCGAGGCGCCCTTTTCCTGTGCATTGTGGGGAACTTGCCCTCCACCTGGTAGCCTCAATCCGAAATTTCTCCCTCCCCAGTTTCCCAGTTGCTGAGAAAGGGCTCCACCACCCGTGCCGCCACCCACACCAGGAACCAGGTGTCCCTGCCCATGTGCTGCCTTGAGGTTCAGCCTCCATCAGTTCTCATCAGGCCCTAGGCCCAGTCTTGCCCTCTGATGCTACATGCTTGGCTCCAGGGCCCAGGTGTGCTGGCACCTACCTGTGTGCAGGGGTGGCCCAGCATGAGGACATCGGGCACCTACCCCTCCCCTGTACACAGCCCAGTGTCCAACACAGATGACAACTGGGCCTTCACTGAGCCTCCTTAGCCATCCCCTGGGACCCGGGGAGCGCCTGCATCCCAGCCTCTGACTACACCATGGGGCGCAAGCCTGCTCACCCAGTCTCTCCTCTACTTGGTCACATTGCCCAGGAGTTTTCTTTTTCCTGTTTTTTTTTTTTTTTTTTTTTGAGATGGAGTCTCACTCTGTCACCAGGCTGGAGTGCAGTGGCGCAATCTCGGCTCACTGCAACCTCCGCCTCCCGGGTTCACGCCATTCTCCTGCCTCAGCCTCCCAAGTAACTGGGACTACAGGTGCCCACCACCATGCCCAGCTAATTTTTTGTATTTTTAGTAGAGACGGGGTTTCACCAAGTTGGCCAGGATGGTCTTGATCTCTTGACCTCACGATGCGCCCAGCACGGCCTCCCAAAGTGCTGGGATTACAGGCGTGAGCCACCACGCCCGGCCTGCCCAGGGGTTTTCAAACCATGAAAAGATCAGTTATTTGCAGAGCACATAATTATTTGCAGAGCACAAGAGACTCAGCTGAGGCTCAAACCTGGGGCTGCTGGACTCAGTCCCTGGAGGCAGGCCCCTGCCCAAGCCTGGGCCTGGAGGAGAAAGGCCATGGTAAAAGGCCACCTGGGTTAGCCCAGCTCAGCTGAGGCCACAGCTGCTGTCATCCCAGGCTCCCTGGCCAGCCCTGCACTGACACATCCTGCCTGCTCCCAGGGAAGGGAGTGTCACCCCAAGATCTCCAGATAACAGCCGGCACACAGGGCTACAACGGGGACCCACAGACAGGCGTGTCCCCCCCCCCCCCCCGCCGCCAGCGGCACCATGGCTTTCCTCTGGATCCTCTCCTGCTGGGCCCTCCTGGGCACCGCCTTCGGGGAGTGCTGGGCCCCGCGGAGGCTGAAGGGTTGTCTCCACTCACTCCCAGCCCCGAGGCCAGCAAGGGGCAGCAGGGTCCCAGTTCCCAGTTTAGTTGTGCACCACAGTGTGGGCCTGGGCGAGTCACCGGCTCCATCTCTGCCGTGGGCACTGCAAGGCCTGGACCAGGTCATAGCTTCCCTCCCAGGCTCAGCTGCCACCTCGGAGCTCAGGAACTGGGGAGTCCCGCTCCCCTTCCTCACCCCCAGCCGACCTGAGGCTCCCAGGGGAGGAGGTGGGTGTCTGGGGGGCCGCCCTGAGGCCTTCAGGAAACCCGCCAACAGTCAGTGGCCCCAGTACAGGCTTGGGTGGTGAGCGTGTGAGCAGCTGGGGCTTGGCACCGTTCAGTCCAAACCTTTCAGGTGAGCCTCACCCTTTTAAACTCCTGCTTATGGAGCACTTCCCGGGTGCCAGGCACAGAGCTGGCGCTCTGCCTGCTCACTCTTCCAACTCTGTGAGGTCAGAAACGGTGTGATCCCCACTTTGCTGATGGGGACACTGAGTGGCTTGGCTGGGCAGGGAGGGAGCCAGGTTCAAATCCACAGTCTGGCCTCCCCGCCTGAGCGCCGAGACTGCACGCTCCACCTGTGTGGCTTCTCTGAACTGAGGAGGGGTCAACACCCCATTCCTCAGCAGCCCACAGTCCAGTGCATTGGATTCAATTGTACCCGGAGATTCCAGCACTGGGGAGAGGAGAGCCAGGGCCAGCTTCTCAGAGAAGGGGATGTGGGAGCCAGCCTAGATCCCAGAGACTGGAAAAGAGTTGGGAGTGAGAGGAGGCTGGAGCACTGAGACCTAGGTGAGTGGTACCCACCCCTCAGCCCACTCCCGCCCCCAGGCTGCGGGGTCCCCGCCATCCCCCCCGTGCTCAGCGGCCTGTCCAGGATCGTCAATGGGGAGGACGCCGTCCCCGGCTCCTGGCCCTGGCAGGTGTCCCTGCAGGTGAGGGGGCTTCTGCAAGGCAGTGGGCACCCTGGGGAGGGGCCAAGCTGGGGGTGCCGCCAGGTGGGAGTTGCTGACCCTCCCCATCTTCCTCCCAGGACAACACTGGCTTCTGCTTCTGCGGAGGCTCCCTCATCAGCGAGGGCTGGGTGGTCACCGCCACCCACTGCGGGGTCAGGTGAGGACCGGGCAGCCTCGGGCTCTGCTTCCAGCCCTGGTTGGGTGGGAGGGGAGCAGGGCGTGTTCTTTTTTCTCACCCACAACGCTCTGCCCGGGACCTCCGACGTGGTCGTGGTCGGGGAGTTTGACCAGGGCTCTGATGAGGAGAACATCCAGGTCCTGAAGATCGCCAAGGTACCCACGCCCCGTGCAGCAGAAGGCAGGGGCAGCGGGCATGGGGGGAGACCCCTCGGCTGCTTCAGGGACAGGTGCCCAGTGGGGCCGGGTCGGCCTCGTGGTTCCCATTGCGGCCCTGGGGATGGACTGCTCCTTAACGGGCACCAGGGAAGGAGTCTGGGTCCTCGAAGCCTGCAGGTCCTGCCTCCTCCCAGGGCCTCACCCCGGCACTCTGGCCCCCACCCCCAGGTCTTCAGGAACCCCAGCTTCAGCATTCTGACCATGCGCAATGACATCACCCTGCTGAAGTTGGCCACACCCGCCGTCTTCTCCGAGACGGTGTCCGTTGTGTGCCTGCCCAGCGCCGACGATGACTTCCCCGCGGGGACAGTGTGCGTCACCACAGGCTGGGGCAAGACCGAGTACAACGGTGGGGGGCCGCGGGGCTGCCTCTGGGGTCGGGGCCGCCTGGCCGTGGAGTCCCCCGTGACCGTTTGGCTCTAAATTCCAACACGTTCTTAACTGTCCCTTTATTTAAAATCCTCTGAATTTAAAATCCCCCAATGCAAATAAAATCCAGGTCGGATCATGAGGAACCTGCACAGGGGGCTTCTGAGTTTAAAATTCCCCAAATGCAAATAAAATCCAGGTCAGATCACGAGGAGCCTCCACAGAGGGCTTCTGAGCGCACCCGGCCGGGTGAGCCCTGCCCTGGCTGACCTGCCTGGAGTCGCAGTGCGGGCCTCCCACGCGGGCAGGGCCGAGGTCCCCTTTGTCCCACAGGCGCTTCTGAGGCTCCAGGGGCCATACCCAACATCGTGGTGATGGTGCAGGGGAGGGCAGGTGTGTCGGCCCCGGGTCTCTCCCTCCTAAGTGGGCTGGGTGAGCCCAGGGGCCCTGACCCTCCTCCTGTCCTGCAGCCAACAAGATCCCCGACAAGCTGCAGCAGGTGGCCCTGCCCCTCCTGTCCAATGCCGAATGCAAGAAGTTCTGGGGCAGCGAGATCACCGACGAGATGATCTGCGCCGGGGCCAGAGGTGTCTCCTCCTGCAAGGTGAGGCTGGCCCTGCCCAGGCCCTGGCCAGGCGAGTGGGGTGCAGGGGAGGCCCGGGTTCCCCACCCCTTCTGCCCTCATCTACTAACCTTACTCCTTCCTGTGGCAGAGTCACCTTGTTGCAAAATTCCATGGCCAATGTCAGAGCCAATGGCCCTTGGAGTTGTGCAGTGCACAACCTGGGCAGTGGATCCCAGCAGGCCAGCGGGTTCCAGCAGCCCTTCCTCCCTCACAAGGACCCCTTGGCAAGCCCCACCAGGCTCTTCCTCCTATTGGTCAAACCAGCTTTACTAAGCTTCCATTAAAGGGCCCCATTCCGGGGTGGCTCAGGCTTGCAGGGGCATGAACCACACAAGCAGCTGCTGGAGTCTTTCATGACCCAGGCAACAGCACATGCTGAGTCGCTGCTGTGTGTAGGGTCCTGGCCTGGACTCTGGGAACTATGTCCAGTGGCCCCTGGGACCAGTCTGTCTGGGCTGCCAGATCCAAGTCCCCTTCTCCCTCTCCCAAACGGTGACTCCGGCCGCCCCCTGGTCTGCCAGAAGGACAGAGCCTGGACCCTCGTGGGCATTGTGTCCTGGGTCAGTGGCACCTGCTCCACCTCCAGCCCTGGCGTGTACACCCATGTTACCAAGCTCATACCCTGGGTGCAGGCGATCCTGGCTGCGAACTGAGCCCGTGGCTCCCTCAGACCTTGCTCCCCACAGAACTTCAATAAACCCGTGGAGCACACGTCGCTGCTGTCCATCTCCTGTTTTGGGGCCTCCAAAGCCTCACTCCACTCCAGAACTTGGGCCCCCACTGGGCTGGGCTGGGCTAGGCCAGGCATGGGCGGCGTCTGGGAGGACCCTTCCCTAGTCGCCTTTCCCACCACTCAGGCTCCTGCTTCCCGAAGAGTGGCCAGAAACACACAGGCAGATAAAAAGGGGTGCAGAGACAGAGGGGGGATGTGGCTGGTGGGGACCGGGAGGACCTTGGCCCCCATCCTCAGCACCTGCCCCCGGGCAGCAGGGTTCTTGCCACCCACCCTTGCTCCCTTGCTCAGGGCCCAGCAAGAGGGCATGGGCAGTAAGGGGGACGAACTCACTCTGGCCCCACACACCTGCGGTTCCAAGGAATCTTCCCACGGCCACTCCTAGGGCTGCCAGACATGCTGGAGCCAGGAGCGTTATCAACGCAAGGACTGCTGATGACGGGGGTGGTGGCGAGGTGGGCCATGATTGGTGGGCTCAGGGGACAGGATGGGGACCCTCTGACACCCCATGGCCTTTCTCTGGATCGCTGGGCTTCCCTCTCTCTGCAGTGATTCTTGAAAGTTCGAGGCTCAGGCAGGCTGGGAGCCCCAGGTCAAACGCCCATCCCCAGCCCCAAATGTCCAGAAGCAAAAAATCGCACTGTGCCATGTTACACGGGGGCACCACATCCTCCATGGCCAGATCCTCCTCCCCTTCCTCCTCACACTCTGCCAGCTGGCTCCCACCCCTCTGGCCACTACCCCCGCTCCCTCAGCCATGCTTGGGGCATCTGCTTCCTCCCTTCCTTAGCCCCCACACCCTGCAGATTCTGCCTCCCGAGGGTTTCCTGCATCCCACCTCTTGCCCACCCCCCACCCCCAGCCCCTGCACCCTCTGCACTTGGGCAGCCTCCTGGGTTTGTGTGTCCCCAGACCCCACACCCCAATCCACCCCAGTCACTGACTCAGAGCCCACGAGAGCATAGGGCCCCAGGGAGATCCAGCCATCACGTCACAGCACCCAGGGCTTGGAGAGGGACGGACAGTCCCTTGGGTGCACAGCGATCAGGGGAGGGGGTTGAGGGCACTGCAGTGGCACCTAAGGACACCATCAACTGCCAGCTGCCCTGCCCCAACCCCAGGCTGCAGGGTCCCCACCATCCACCCTGACTCAGCATCCTATCCAGGACGCCAATGGGGAGGATACCATCCCCAGCTCCTGGGCCTGGCAGGTGTCCCTGTGGATCAGAGTGGGGTCCTGCCCATGCAGTGGGGGGGACCCTGGGTGGTGGCCAAACTAGAGGTGGGGGGAAGTTTAAAACAAGTTTTATTAATATATACATAGAGACTTGGGTCTCACTATGTGGCCTGACTGGTCTTGAACTCTTGGCCTCAAGTGATCCTCCTGCCTCAGCCTCTCAAAGTGCTAGGATTACACAGCCCTCGCCCCTCAGGTCCCTCCTGCCCTTGTGGGAGTTGCCAGTCCTATCCTCCCAGTGCAAAACTGGCTTCCACTTCTGCGGGGGCTGGGTGGTCACCGCTGCCCACTAGGGGTCAGGTGAGGCCTGAGCTTGAGGAGTTGGGACCCACCAGGTGTCAAGGAATGGCACTCACCCCCTCTTCCCAACCCCAACTACACCCTGCAACCAGCAGGAAAAGGGTCGGAAATGAACTGCAGGCTGGGGAACCAGCACCCCCATTTCCTGGCCACAGGCAGAGCCTGCAGGAGACGCCCACCCCGGGCCGTGCACCCCACCTCCACCGTTGCACATGCTCAGGCCACCCGGATCACAGCTTGGGCAAACCTGGGAGGTCCTGTGCCCTCACTGTGCAGGTGGGAGACTGAGACCCAAGTGAGAAAGGGATGCCCTGAGATCACCATGAGATTCAGTGGCCAAGCGGGGCTCACGCCCACTGGCCACTTCCCAGGCACCCCCACGAGCGCAAGCACCGTCTGCCACCCTCACTTTCCAGAAGAGCCGCCGTGTGGTGGCCGGGGCGTCTGACCTTGGCTCTCACCCGGAGGCCTTCCAGGTGCTAAGGATGGCTAACGCAAGGCCACACAGGCAGGCAGAGGTGGCTCGTGACGCCACCATGGGACAAACCAGCCTCTGGGAGAGGAGGTGAGTGGATACAGGGGCCCCTACCCAGCTGGCCTGGGCCTTACCCTGCACCCTTGGCTGCCAGGGCCCATGGGCACCTGCCTCTCCCAGCTGTCTTTTCCTTCCCAAGTGTTAAAGCGTCTGAAAGCATCCTGACAGGTGTCTTCAATGATCAAGTTTTGCTCATTGTAGAAAAACGTGGAAAGATAATCATTAAAAATCACGTGCCACGGGCTGTTCTCCATCAGTCTCCATAGACTCACCTGTCCAGTCCCATTCCTGTTCCTTCCTCAGTGTACTCCAGGACTCTCCAGTCCTGATGGAGGTCTGGGCTCCCCACTCCTCTCTGCCTCCTTCCCAGGCCTTACAAGGGCCAGGCCTCAGGCTCACAGCTTCCTGAACCAGGCAGGTGAGGCTGCCTGGGGACTTCCTCCTCTCCCCAGCCCCGAGCTGGAAGGTCAGCTCACAGGACGAACCGCGCCCCAGCAGGAATGAAAGCCACTTGCCCCAGCTCCCTCCAGGAATGTGCATGGCAGAGCTGGGGCTGCCACGTGAACCCAGGCCTCAGGGCCCTGGCACAGCCCCTGCACCCATGCTTGCCATTTCTCTGCATCCCTCCCTGGACTCCGCCAGGTCAGCGTCTCCCAGGCCCCGGCACCCAGTTCAGACCTGGTGACACATCCTCTCCCTCCTGCAGGGCAACTCTGGCAGCTCTTGCCTGCCAGGATGGACCCTGGAGGGCATCGTGTCCTGGAGCAGCACCAGCACCTCCCGTTCTCACCGGACGTGGATGCCCACATCATGAAGTTCATGCCTGGGAAGCTGTGGAGGCTGAGACCCTCCCTACCCCACATCTGTGTAAAACACAAAGCCACTGAGAGCAACTGCATACACCTTTACTTCTGTGTCCTCACCAAGGACGGCAGGCCGAGCATGATGTGGCTGAGCTGAGGGGACAGATGCTGTCACGGGGACCCCTCCGTAGAGGTAAGATCAGGAGGGCTTGAGGATCACCCAGTACTACCCCCTTCTTCATACAGATGGGGAAGCCACGGCGCATGTTGACATGCACAATGGTCAGGGCTGGGAGGAGCACCAGGGGTTCTGGGCACCCTGGAGCTTCCATCTGGGCTGCGGGCTGCTGGGTGGGGGAGCCATGGGGGGCACACACTTGCCCAGGGCAAAGGTCTTCTCCAGGCCCCGCCCTCCCAACTTGAAGGCCAGATCCACGTGTAATTCTGAGTGTGCTTCGGGAGTTCCACAGGCTGGGATGCGATTCTTTTAAGCAGAGTTTCTAGATGCAGCCCCTGACGGTGTCCTCGGCTCACAGCAACCTGTCCCCTCCTGCAGCTGCTCCTGCCCCGATCTGCCCTCGCTCCAGACGCCAGTTGTGGGCATGGGCAGGTGCTCGCTGCTGTGGCAGCTCCCTAGGGCTCGAGGGGGCCACGCCCAGGCTATGCCTTCTGGGCCCCAGACCTTGCAGCTCCGACACTGACCCCAACTCCTCTCTTGGGCCCAGGCTCTGCCCTGGCTCCCAGGGCCTCACCCCACCTGCAGGAGGCACCCGGCCTCGGTGTCCCTTGGTTTTTTTCTGGAGACCCACTCCTCCACCCTCCTGGGAGATGCCATGCATGGCACTTGCCCCCGGGTGCCTTCCCTGGAACCGTCACCTGCCCCAGGGTGCTCTCATCTGGCACCCTCAGGCAGCTGCTCTTCATTTTAAAAACTTTATTTAAATGGACTATTAGTCAAATGATTGGAAAACCAATAATGAAAAATAGTTCTAGTTCTTCAGGGTCTTCTCCTGGTAAGGCGGAGGGCACACCGAACTGCACTGGCCCTGTCGGGGGACACGGCACCCTCACGGGGCCAGGCTCAGACCTCGGGGCAGCAAGAGGGTCCTGGAGGCTGCGGGGCCCTCACACTCCAGACCCTGCCTGGTGACCCGCCCTGGGCCGTGGTGCACGCTGGGGAAGGCCACTGGCCAACCCGTGGGCTTCGGCTCCTGGGGAGGCACGGCCCCACACCCTGCCCAGTCATAAATATATACAGATTCCTGGGCATCCAGGGCACCAGGCCCAAGGCAGAGCTGGGGTCCTGTCTCTAAGCCTGTGGCGCAGCGACTCTTGACATGGGAGCCAGGGAGCTGGGACCACCATGCCCCTCCCCTGCCTCCCTCCTGGGGTCACGGCCCTCAGGCGGCTGCCAGCTGGCCTAGGACGCGGCGGAACTGCTGGGTGCTGTGGCCCAGCTCCTTGACCCTCTCCACCATGTCCTGGGCAGCGGAAGGTGATGGGTACTGCAAGGCGGCGGCCTTGGTGGTGGCCACGATGCCACGCAGGAGGTCGCACAGCAGGTTGCTGTAGTGGGTCACCTGGCTGCGCACGTCAGCAGCCTTGGCCTGCCGTGAAAGTGTGTCCCCAATGAACACCAGCTTGTGGGCGCTAAGGATGACGAATTTGCTGTGCGCCACAAAGATCTTGGGTGGCTGGTTGGTGGCCACGGCGGTGAAGAAGGCGTCCACGGCATTGGTCAGTGTGGTCAGGTTGGCCTCACACTGCTCCAGGTAGAAGAGCAGCAGCTGCCGGTCCGAGGGTCCCAGGCCGCCTGTCCGCCCCGGGGCCAGGGGTTGGGCTGGTGTCCAGTTGGCCAAGTCGTGGTCTATGGGCCGCGACACCTCCTGTTCCAGTCGTTCAAATTGCTTCAGCTGGGGCGGGAGGGAAGCAGGAGCAGGGTTAGGCTCTTGGACGAGTCAGAACCACAGGCCAAGACCTGGGCACCCTGGGCTGGGCTTCTCTAAAAGGTCTGCTACTCAGAGCGCACGGGACTGTGGGGAAACGCAGTCTCCTCTCCCGGGGACGGGACCCGGCCCATGGCCAGTCTTCTGGAGGTTGTTCAGTTACCTTTCCACCAATCTCCAAAGATCAGACTCCGTGCCCTGAACAGTTTTGAAATGACAAGATGGACAACAGAAAAGTGGCTGCCTGGGGTCGGGGGGGAGGGGGTCACCGTCCTGGCTTGGGTACTGTCCCACATGACTTGAGACGTGGCACTGGGGAAACTGGCTGAAGGGCACTGGGGATCCCTCGACCCTATCTTTGCAACTTCCTGTGAATCTATAAATATTTCAAAACAGAAAGTTAAAAAAATTTTCTCCTTAGTTCAAAAGTAACATACACATTATAAAAAGATTCAAATATATCAAACAGAAAAAAGGAAGACATCACCTGTAATCCAACGCCCCTAAATAGAACCTCTGCTACCATCACCTTCCAGAACCACACACGAAAGTTAACATTTCCACTCCTGTGCCTAGGAGTCAGCTGAAGGGGACGACGTGTCCTCACTAAGCCGCTCTGGCCCCGGAAATTACCAGCCACACCCAGACTCAGGACAGGTAAGCTCTGTTCCACCCTAGGCGCGAAGCTCCAAGCCACAATGAGCAAAACCAATAGTAAACCTCCCCTCCTAACACTCAGAACCCGGCACTGTCCCCCTTAGGCAGCTATTTGGTGAAATCCTTCATCTCTCTGTTCTCTTAGCCAGTGAGATACATACTCGACTTTTTTTCTTTGAAAAGCTCTGGTGAGGCAGGGTGAGGTGGCCCATGCCTGTGATCTCAGCACTTTGGGAGGCTGAGGCAGGTGAATCACTTGAGTCTGGGAAGTCGAGGCTGCAGTGAGCCGTACAGAGCACAGGCAACAAGCTCTGTGGCTCTTTTATTTTCAAAACTATTTTTATTTTTATAAAGAGGGAGTACTGCTCTGTCACCCAGGCTGAAGTGAAGTGGCACGATCTCAGCTCACTGCAACCTCTGCCTCCTAGTTTCAAGCGATTCTCCTGCCTCAGCTGGGATTACAGGCCTGTGCCACCACCTCCGGCTAATTTTTGTATTTTTGGTAGAGACGGGGTTTCACCATGTTGGCCAGGCTGGTCTCAAACTCCTGACCACAGATGATTCTCCCACCTCTGCCTCCCAAAGTGCTGGGATTACAGGCGTGAGCCACTGTGCCCAGCCCTTTTTATTCTTTGACAACTCTTAATAGTTATGTAATACCCTACTGCACAAATGTCCATACTTTATTAAACCAATACTCTCCTATTAGACACTTTGCAGGTGGAGATTTCAGATTTTTCACCGACACAAAAATGGGGCAATAGATGTTCTCATGAGTAAGTCTCCATGGGCTTGCATTTAACATGGACTTTATGTCCTTGGCTTTGGAATTCTACATCTTTAGAGTTTTTCACATATATTCTTGGCCTTTAATCCAGCTTCTAGCAAGTTATCTAAGTGATTGATCAGATAAGTGCAAAGACTTGTATTCGTCACAGCACTGTTCACAAAACTCTGGGAACAGCCTAAGTGTCCAACAGCAGGGAACTGGTGCAGTGCTGGAGGTACGCACAGGAAGGATACAGCACGTGACCACTTCTGAAAACACAGCGATCCCAGAGTTCTCTCTCTACAGATGGAGATATACACATATATATTGTTGATATTTCAGGAGGTTTTTTTTTTGAGATGGAGTTTCACTCTTTGTTGCCCAGGCTAGAGTGCAGTGGTGTAATCTCGGCTCACCGCAACCTCTGCCTCCTGGGTTCAAGCAATTCTTCTGCCTCAGCCTCCCAAGTAGCTGGGATTACAGGCATGTGCCACTATGCCCGGCTAATTTTTTTGTATTTTTAGTAGAGATGGGGTTTCTCCATGTTGGTCAGGCTGGTCTCGAACTCCTGACTTCAGCTGATCCGCCCGCCTCGACATTCAGGTTTTTAAAACAATTATTAGTTATTTATTTATTTTGAGACAAAGTCTCACCCGTCGCCCAGGCTGGAATGCAGTGGCGCGATCTTGGCTCACTGCAAGCTCCACCTCCTGGGTTCAAATGATTCTATCGCCTCAGCTTCACAAGTAGTTGGGACTACAGGCGCATGCCACCACACCCAGCTAATTTTTGTATTTTTAGTAGAGATGGGGTTCCACCATGTTGGCCAGGCTGGTCTCAAACTCCTGACCTCAAGTGATCTGCCCGCCTTGGCCTCCCAAAGTGCTAGAATTACAGTTGTGAGCCATTAATTTTTATTAATATATAGAGACTTGGGTCTCACTATGTGGCCCGGCTGGTCTCAAACCCTTGGCCTCAAGTGATCCTCCTGCCTCAGCCTCCCAAAGTGTTAAGATTACAGGTGTGACATTTATTATTTTCTTGGGTGTTGTAATAGATTTAACAGGGGGTACAGGTATGGTTTTGTTATATGGGTACACTGTATCCAACAGGTAATTTCTCAGCCCTCAGCCCTCCCACCCGGCCACCGTTCTGAGATGTCAATGTCTGGCCTCTCCTGAGCGTCTCTATGTGCCAGGTACTCCCCGGGCATCTTCCACTCTTCACTGATCCTCACCGAGCTCTCGTGAGACAGCTGCAGCCTCGCCGCTGTGCGTCGTGGGTCTCAGGCCCCCACCTCTGCCACCTCCTTGACGCCCAGAAGGTGGGCGAGGGAGCTTTGACGGGTGATATTTTTATGTTCACTTCGTACTATCCTGTATTTTCACTTTTAAAATTATCTTCATAATCAGAATAAAGCTCCCTTAGTATTTTTTTACATACCTCTTTCCTACCCTCAGGAAATGATTCAAAATATGAAGAAAAGTCTATTAATATGTCAGCATATAAACACAGCAGTGTAATTATAAGGGGCCAGATGTGGTGGCTCACACTGTAATCCCAGCACTTTGGGAGGCCAAGGCAGGTGGATCACTTGAGCCCAGGAGTTTGAGACCAGCCTGGGCAACATGGTGAAACCTTGTCTCTACAAAAAATACAAAAATCAGCTAGGTATGGTGGCAGGCGCCTGTAATCCCAACTACTGGGGAGGCTGAGGCAGGAGAATCACGTGAGCTCAGAAGGTTGAAGCTGCAGTGAGTCGAGATGGCACCACTGTACTCTAGCCTGTGTGACAGAACAAGACTCTGTCTCAAAAAAAAAAAAAACTACTACTAAGGAAGTGTGGGTACAATACAAACATTCAATAGATGCTATGTGGTCTTTGAAGGAATCCACAAAGAATGCTTAACGCCATGGCAGATGCTGGGACAGAAGAGTCGAATGCCCACAGGACACCATCCCGGACATACAGGGAGCAGCTTGGAGGAAGGAGCAAGGCAGGACCAGCCCCGTGCCGAGCCTATGGCAGCTGTGAGGGGTCTATTTTCTGTTCTCACCCCACTCTCTAACTCCCTAAATGTCTCCAACAATTACTCTTGACAACTTTAAAATAAACCAAATGAAAAGATGAAGATGGTCAGGAGGCAGGGGGGTGGTGGGCTGGGCCCAGCTCTGAGAACTACCAGACAACGTGTGGGGAGAAGCTGGGGACCTGGGGTCGGCCCTGCGGGGCAAGAGCTGAGGGCTCAGGGGGTCAGTGGGCAAGGCAGGGCCTTGCTCTGCTCCAGGGCCTCACCTGCTGCAGCTCCAGCTGGCTCTTGCCCTGCCGCGTGATGCTGCCCTTTTCCAGCAGCTCCTTCTGGGTCTTTTCAAACTCCTCCTTCCCCTGGAGGGGAGAGACAGGGGCTGCACTGAGGCCACTTCTCTCCTGAGCCAGAAGAGCAGGCCAGCCCCGTGGGGGCGCAGTGAGCTGAGTGGCCACCAGGTGGTGCCGAGCGCGCCCGCACACGCACACACGCACACACGTACGCACACACAGACACACAAAACAGGCTGGCACATGCAAGGGCAGGGGCAGACGCAGACACACATCCCCCAGGCTGACACGTGGGGACACATACACACACCCTCTCAGGCTGGCCCACGTGGGGACACAGCTCCACATACACATACATAGGGTGGCACATGTAGGGACAGATAAGGTGGCTTCCTAGGAAGCAGCCCTGGCCACCCCTTTCACCGCCTACCAGTCCAGGAAGACACTGGGCATAGGGTTGGCCACCTGCAGAAAGGCCACAAGCTCCACCCTGCCTGCCTAGGCTCCCACACCAGGAATCAAACCCAATCTCTCCCTGTTGGCCTAAAGGCCTGGCCACCTGTTCCCTGCCCCTGGATGCCTCTCTGGCCCAGCTCAGCCTGGAATGTTCCTCACCGGGACTCCCACCCGGCTGGCACCCAGGCCTCTGCTCCAGGGCCTGGCCCGGGAGGAGCAGTCCCAGCCACCTCCTACCACCTCCTGCTGCTCCCCCACCCTCGGAGGACCTTTCTCTGCGTACACATTTCTGCAGATCTGTCTCCCAACACACAACAGTCACTGCTGCTGGTCACCGGAGACACCAGCCCGAGGGACTCAACGAAGGACTCGATGACACGGCCATGCTAGCACGTGGGGCCAATGTGGGGTGAGGAAGGTCAGCGTGAGAGGAGGGTACAGGGCCTTGCCAGGGACCAGGCCCAGCTGGGAACAAATCTCCCCCAAGCACGGGCACCCCGTGTGGCAGAAGAGGAGCCAGGGCTGGGCAGGCGGCACCCACCTGCAGGTGGACGTAGTCATAGTCCTCCATCCAGCCCCCCTCGCTGTTCTCGTACTGCCCATCTGGCGAGTCCTGGGAGGTGAACTTAGGGGGTGAGGGCAGGGGCCGTGACTGGATGCTGCTGGTCTTGTCAGTGGGGTTGGGGTGCAGGGTGCCACCCCCCTCGGGCCCCGGAGCAGGGGCCTTGGTCCGTCTGAAGAGCAGCGAGGCATTGCCGTGCAGGAAGGAGGCCAGCTGCTTGGCGTCCTCGGGCACAGCCCGCGAGCACGCCACCAGCCGGTCCAGGTCCTCAGGGGTGGCTCCAGGGCCTCCCCGGCCAGCATCGAGAGCCTGACCGTGTGCCACCAGCGTCTGGTGCACGTCCTCCATCTTCTGCAGTTGCCGGCTAAGCTTGGCATGCAGGGCGCGGTCAGATGTGTGGGCAGCATTGCTCACGGCGCTGCGGGCAAACTCCAGCAGCTCGTGCACGGCACTCTGGACGGCAGCCACAGCAGCCTGGAGGTCCTGCACCAGCGGCTCCTGTGGCTCAGAGGGGTTACGCCAACTCCCAGTCCCACCGGCGCTGCCTGCCAGGTCCAGAAGGTGGGCAACGGTGGTGCTCACACCCTGCTGCAGCCGTGCCAGGGCCTCCACGGCGACTTCCAGCTCCATGGGTTCCCGGCCCGGCCCCGCCACCTCCAAGGAGGATGCGGACTGGCTGCTACGTGTGCTGCCAGTGCTGGAGGCCGAAAGGCGCTTGCCATCTGCCGGGGCTTCACGTTCAGCTGGGGGAGGCACCGCATAGACACCGCTGTCAACCGCGCCACCATCAGCCACCTCAGGAGGAAGCACCCGTTCACGGGGCACATACAGGGTGCCTGGGCCAGGCCGCCGCAAGCCGGGGGGCACGTCGTAGAGGTCAGGAGCCGGGGGCGGCACATCATACACATCCTCGGCCGGCGGGGAGTCTGGAGGGGGCACGGCCAGGCCCAGTGGGGTGCGGGCGGGGTCAAAGGGCTTGGCCTTGGCGAAGGCAGGGGGCACATCATAGGTCTCCTCACGGAGCAGCGGGCCATCAGGCACATCCTTGCTCACCGACGGAGGAACGTCATAGACCTGGGGAACAAGCGGCGGTCAAGGCTGTCCATCCGTCCACCTGCCCACCCCAGAGGCTGGGGGAGGACCCAGCCACACACATGTACACACACAGGCACACACGCAGCCCCGCCACACATCCTTCACGATTCCCATCCATGACAGCTCTGGGACGAGCCGGCTCTAGAGCCAGGTGACCACCCCGGTACCTGAAGGTGGGAGAGCTTCCTCTCAAGGAATTACACGTGTTAATTCACATAATTGTGTCACCTCAGACTCACTGAAAGGTTAGCTCTCATACTGCCACTGCCACCACCATCCTATCATGATTTCATCACCACCACCACAAGTGAACTTTCCACTCTGCAGCAGGTGTGTGACTGAGCTCTGCGGGTATCATCAGGGGACCAAATTCTGGTTGGCCCCAGACAGTCTTGGTTTGTCCCTGATGCTCCCACATAATTATTAGTCCCCCCTTCACTCTTGGAAGTATCTCAGGTGACATGACAAACCCTGTGGTCACCTTGCAGACACCTCTCAGGAGCTCATGGGGAGGGCCTTGCCACAGGCGGTTCTGCAGATGAAGAAGCTCAGGCTCAGAAGAGAGCTCGGTTTCCTCTTCTGTCAACGATCCAGTGAGGAGCAGAACCCGGGTCTGGAGCCAGTCTCTTCCTGCCACCACCCCAAGCCCCGAAGACACTGGTCAGCACCCCAGTGCACACACCCAGACACCCCACAGTCTCAGCCTGGCCCTGGCATTTGCTCACCGCGTGGTGGCTGGACAGTGGCAGGCCCTTCTCCACGCTGGGGGGCACGTCATACACCTCCAGCAACGGGTCTCGGCCATTGGGACCCTTGACAGCCATGGGGGGCGTGTCATACACCTGGGGGCAGAAACAGTGCAGGGTTAATGGCGCGGGGGAAGGGGAAAGGCAGACACCCCGCAGCACCGCCCCCAGGCCTGGCCAGGGCTGAGAAGATGCAGCTCCTTGCCCAGGGTCAAGCAGAGGCACAGACTCGCCGCCCTGCCCTCCCCCTGCTGCACACCCCACACCTACCTCCTGGCCATACTGGCTGGGAAGCAGCCCCCGAACCGGGGGCACATCATAGATGTCCTGTGACCCCGGGGCCAGCAGATGTCGCGGGATGTCGTACTCGTCCTGCTCCGGCTGGGCGGCCTCATATACATAGCCCTGTCCCACGCGGGTGGGCACCACCACCTGGGGGCAGAGAGCTGACTTCACTGCTGCCCTCGAACCGGCCCTCAGGGAGGCTCCACTCACACCTGGGAGCCACATCCTTTTGGGAGGTAGGCAGGGCACATCAGGTGGAAGGGACGCGGCTCCCCAAGGATGCCAGTTCTTACCCCTCTGCACCCTCTGACCTTCCTCCAGCGGAACACAGTGCTGGGTACAGCAAGAACCCCGGGTTTTATTCAGAGCTGCCCGGTCCTGGGCCAGGACACCACCATCTCTACAGCCTGCTGACCTGGAAGGCTCCACAGACGAGTATGGGTGTGAGCTGATGACGGTGGGGGACACCTGTGGGGTGAGGGGCTGGGGCCCTGGCTCTGGAGGGCACTACCCACAGGCAAGGAACCCCCCGTGACTGGGGCGCCCAGCCCCGCAGGACGAGAGGTCACGTCGGAGGCCTCGGAGCCTGCTGCCCACACCACCTAGCTGTAGCCTCCTCAGAAGGATCGGCCCAGCAGGGGACTGCGTCCAGCCCAGGACCAGACAGAGCCTAGCACCCCCTGCTGCACAGCACAGCATGGGGACACTCTGGACGACAGGAGCAGAGGGGCAAGCTGAGCGTGTGCTGGGGGGCACAGCAGCTGGAACCAAGGCTGCCCCGTCTTGCCGCGCCTGCCCCGGGGGAGCTGCTTGCAGCAGGTAAGATCCCCAGCGACCTGAAAGGATGAGGCTTAGTGGGGGAGGCAGGTCCAGGGCCAGCCCTTCCCTCCCCAGACTCTCTTAACCTGGTCCAGAGCCCGGGGCGGCCAAGGCAGGCAGCACAAGGGCCTGCCCAGGGCCATGCTGCCCCTCACCAGCAATGGCCTGAAGGGGGTAGGGGCCATGCCAGGCAGCCTCGTTCCCCAAAGGCCTCCCTGCCCTGGGGAGGACAAGGCCTCCCTGGTGGGACTCTCCAGCCCCTGGCACACTGCGCCCACACGCCTCCACCACCAGGCTCCCTGTTCAGCTCTCTCCACTGAAAGACCTTTTGTTCCCTCATCAAAGGGGATGTCTGGGACAGGGTTGACTCAGGGCCTCCCTGCACATCCCCCAGGGCAGCAGAGCCAAAGCAGCCTCTCCCTCGGGCCCAGTGCCCCTGAACCCCGAGAGGCCCTCCCAATGCAGGCAGGCAGCCAGCCCTGCTCACTGAGGGTGCTGTGAGGCGGTACAGGGCATGGGGGCGTGAGAGGCGCCCAGGGCCCCTCAGCAGCCCCAGGCCTGGCAGAGCCCCCCGCAGCGCAGCAGAGCTGGGCCCACTGGGTCTCCAGCGCGCCTGGTAGCAGAGCCCCACAGGCTGGGGGCCTCTGCGGGGCCACCCCCCTCCAGTGCGTCTGAGAGTGGATTTGGCGGCTGCCTCTCCAGACTCATCTCCCTCCACGCGCTCCAGACTTGAGTCGCCTCCAGAACTATTTTTAGACGCGGGGACCTGCCAACAGTGGGGCAGGCGGGGCGGAGGGACGTGGCAGGTTGGCTGGGCCTTGAGGCACGGCCTAAGGCTTCTCTAGGCCTCCCAGCCTCCCAAAGGCAGGTGGGGACCCAGCCCCAAGGCTCAGCCAGGAGCCAGCACCAGCAGGAGGGAGGCGTGAGCATCCCCCAAGAGCACCCCGCCGGTGGCCGTCCCAACCTCACGCGGTGAGGCCCAGGGGTGCAGCTGGACCCAGGCCAGCCTCCCTAGGCAAACGGCCGCCTGCCACTCTTGGAGCTGAGTCGGGTGGCAGTAGGCAGCCACAGTGACCAAATGTTTCTGTTAGAAAAACAGAGCAAGGCAGCCACCAGTGGAAAAAGCTCATTAGGCGAATGACACTGCTAATCACAGGCCACCCTGCTACACACCTGAGACCCCACCAGCAGGCCCTGGAGGTCCCCTGGGGGTTAGGGGAACACAGCCAGAGCCCAGGAGGAGGGGACAGAGGCACAGACAGACATAAGACCCACATGGTACCGGGCGCGGTGGCTCAAGCCTGTAATCCCAGCACTTTGGGAGGCCGAGACGGGCGGATCATGAGGTCAGGAGATCGAGACCATCCTGGCTAACACGGTGAAACCCCGTCTCTACCAAAAAAAAAAAACTAGCCGGGCAATGTGGCGGGCGCCTGTAGTCCCAGCTACTCGGGAGGCTGAGGCAGGAGAATGGCGTAAACCCAGGAGGCAGAGCTTGCAGTGAGCTGAGATCCGGCCACTGCACTCCAGCCTGGGTGACAGAGCGAGACTCCGTCTCAAAAAAAAAAAAAAAAAAAGACCCACATGGTCTCTGACACACACGCCTCATACAAGCAGAGAAAACACAACACAGGCCAACTGCCAGGTGCACGCACAGAACCCAAGCAACACCAGGGCCAGGGTGCTGCCCCTCTCCTCCCCTAGGATCAGGCATCAAGCAGGGGGACGACTGAACTCAGGAATACATCCCAGACTCCCGGTCAGGGTCCAAGAGGCAGGCATCAGGTCGGAAGAAGGGGACAAGGTGGGCCCCCACCCTGGAGCTCAGTGGCTGGTCTCTCCCTTCTGCAAAATGGGTGTCACCCCTGACCTGGGCTGGCTCCTGGCTCTGGCATCCCCAGGTCCCCATTCAGGAGCCTCGTTTCCTCCTCGGGAAATGGAGCACCACAGGAGCGCTGTGACCACAGCCACCGGGACACACCCAAGTGTGAGGGGCTCACCCGACCTGGGTCATGGTGGCCTGAGGGGCCAGCACCACAGCCCGCTCCCCTCCCTCCCCAGCTCCAGGCCCCCTGGCTTGAGGTCCCAGCACATGGGGGCCTGGGGCAAGATGAAGCTTCTAGGGCGAGGAGGGTGAAACTCAGGCCCAAAAGGACTGCGTGCACACCCGACCCCACGCCACGCCTGTCTCCTTGGGCACTGACCAGGGTCATGACCTGAGTGACCTCCCACAGATGCCTTCCCCCGGGGAGTCCCACCTGCCCATGAAAGAGCCTATGCCCTCAGATTCCTACAGCCCACACCCGGCCCAAAGAGTCTCGATGCCGGTGTGGCCCTCACTTCTCCCCCAGCCATATGGGCCACCAGGCTCCCACCTCAGCACCCACTGGACCCTGCCCCAGGCCCCAGGGGTCTGACGCTCCTGGCCACTACCCTTGTCACTCACCCTCTTGGCTTCCTGAGAGCCAGTGTCCATCCCGCCTACATGCCGTCCTGGCAAGGGCTCCTTGTCAGCCCAGCCAACCACTACCCTGGAACTGGGAGACTCAGTTTCCCAGGCATTTGAGGGGCAGGCCTGAGGCTTAAAGGGGAGGATATGGAGGTTCGGACACAGATGTCCCGCAGCCAGGTGTTACTGCCGTGCCACTGTACTGAAGACACGAGCAACTGGAAACTGCCCAGGGCCCGTCCCAGCAGAGGGGGCAACCCAGCGAAGTCCAAGGCGGCTCAGGGAGAAGCTTTAAGAATGCAACAAAATTGTTTTGATATCTAATGTTGGATTTTCAACTTTGAAATGCAAAACTACATGTACAAATCTGTGAAACACAGGGCAGATGCTAGACAAAATATGCCAGAATTTCCCAGTGATTACCTCGATTGGAAAATTTCATCTCCAGACTTTTCCATACATTATGCATTTTCTACAGCAAACAAGCATTGCTTTTGTGACCATAAAATACAAGCAGACACAATCAGGACTGGGGGAGGTTTCCCAGTGGAGAGCAACCAGGCCCAGGACATAGGGCTCTCCTTCCTGGGCCATCAGCCAGGTCAGGGCCTTTGGGGCACAGCCCTGGGCAGCTCTACCAGTGGGCATGGACGGAGAAGGACCCAGCTGGTTGAGCCCCTGATGCAATTGAGAGCAGGCCCCTTGCCGGAGAGGGAAACAGAATAGCTGCCAAAACAAAGGCTCGAGGCCAGGCTCTGTCTGGGGTCTCGCTGCTGCTCCCCGGCCCACAGGGCTTCCAGCTGCACCAGGACAAGCTTCACTGCAAAGGTGGGAGAGGAGGAGAGGGGATGTGCCTGACCTTGGGGCATGTGGAGCGTGGACTGTGTGTGTGTGCATATGCACATGCATTTGCACGTTTGTGGGATACCGGTGGGTGCGCATGCTTTGTATGTGTGGACGTACACGTGTCTGTGTGGGGTGTGTATGCACGTGTTTACACATACGGGGTTTGGGCACGTGTTCATGCATATGATGTGTGCATGTGTGGGCGTATACGTGTGTCCATTTGTGGGGTATGGGATGCAGATATGTGCATATATTCATGCACATTCACGTGTGTTCGTGCATATGGTGTGTGCATGGGTGTCTGTACCTGTGGGGTACAGGTATGATGCACGTGTTCATCTGTGTGGAGTGTGGGTATACATGGACCATGGTCTGAGGCTCCCCCATAGGACGCTGCTCCCTGCCGCCTCCCCAGGGGATAACAGGACCCTGCTCCTCTTGCTAAAGCCAGTGTGGGAGCAGCCCCACCCAGGCAGCCTCATGCCAGCCAGGCTCACGTCTGACCAGATGGCTGAAGGAGCAGGTAGAGCAGGAAGCGGGAGCCAGTGACCCAGGTTCCCCTGGTGGCCAGGCTTGGTGGCCCAAGTCCATGGAGTCCCACCTGCCAGTGTCCTCCGGCCACACCTCCTGGGTACCAGGCCACCCATGGGCAGGGGTGGAGGTGACTCCCTGCTGACTTGCTGCCCAGCTGGCACCAATGAATTCTCCACCTTAGCCCTAGGCTGAGTGTCCACTTGGCCAGTGTCTCTCCAGACACAGGTGGCTCTAGACGGGACACAGCAAAAACAAGGCTTGGCCTGAGTCCTGGGAAGCTGACCCCAAACAGCCTGGGCTGCTATGTTCCCCAGGAGTGCTGAGACAGCAGCATGGGCTGGGTTTCTCAGGTCCTCCTGGTGAGCCCTAAGAAGCAGGCAGGAGAAGACGAGAGACCCTGAGATACCCTCTCCACGTCTAGGCCTGGAAACTCCATACCCCAGCTCTCGAGGGGGCTTTGGCACAAGGGGAATGGATCAAAGGTGAGAAAAGGGTGCTCCTGCTGCAGCCAGTGGACCTTGCCGCCCTCTCCAGTTCTGACTCCTTCCTATGGGCAGGTGAGCTTGGGAGGCAAGGGGCCTGTGGACTTGGGGAGTGGGCTCAGGGTCTGGAGGCCAGAAGTATTGTTCCCAGGCCCAGCATCCCATTGGCAAGAGTTCAGGAGGCTCTCAGAGTAGCCCTCCTCTAGCAATTCCAGGGGCAGTGTCCTCCCAGGAGTCACATCCAGATCACCGTCAGCACCCACTGGACCCTAGCATCCCCCATAAGAGGAGAGGGGTTGGCCCGTGGAGGCAGGGGCGGTCAGAAGATGTGCTGGAACCCCATCTAGAGGCTGACACGTAAACCCAGAGGGCAGTGCATGAACATGAAGTAGCTGGCCTCTCCTTCGCAGGGGCCCATGTGCCAAGCCCTGCCTGCCCGCTGGAATGCCTCAACACTCTGATCCCTGTGGTGACACCGCTACTCAGATCGGCTTGGCTGAGGCCAGCGGGGTGTCTCTCCTCTGGGTCCATTCACATCCATCTTCCCCAGACAAATGAACACTCCCCACTCACTCACTTCCCATTTTGACCCCAGACCAAACACACAGCCACTCCTGGATGGCCAGTGACTGAGGGTGGCTGGGCCCTTCTGTGCCCAGAAACCAGGGCCTGGGCCTATACCTGTGGGGCTGCACGACTGTGCCAGGACAGCCTTACCTTTGCCGGGGGCTTCGTGCCCTCCCAGCTGCGTGTGTCCATGGACGGGGGGACCTGGTAGATGTCATGCCCCATCCCAGCAGAAGGTGGCACCTGGTAAATGTCCTGGGCGGGGCCTCCAGGCCCTGGGGGCACTTGATACAGGTCTGTGGCGGGGCTGGGAAACTGGTGATGGGGCGCCTGCTTCGAGAAGGTGGATGTCTGCTTGGCTGGGGGCGACTGGAACTGAGGGCTGGGACCCGGGGCTTGGTAGAGGCCTTGCTGAGCCTTGCTGGGAGTGGGCACCAGGTAGACACTGTCAGGCTGGGGCTGGTAGGTGGTGGGGAGCATGGGCGTGTACTGGGAGGCTGGAGGCGCCGGGGCATG
The DNA here is from genome assembly GCF_000951035.1 of Colobus angolensis palliatus. Taxonomy (NCBI): domain Eukaryota; kingdom Metazoa; phylum Chordata; class Mammalia; order Primates; family Cercopithecidae; genus Colobus; species Colobus angolensis. The sequence goes on along the minus strand of NW_012115688.1, from coordinate 2,974,946 downwards.
GAGGCCAGGCTGAGACTGGGCCGGGATGGTGGGAGGGCCGGGGCCAGGCCCTGCTGGCTTCTTATCATACATGCCCACCAAGATCTTGAGGCGGTTCCCAGGAACGATGCCCTGGCGCCCATGCAGCGAGCAGAGCCACCAGCCGTCCAGGCCCTGCGTGTCCTGCTCCAGCACCGTCATGATGTCACCCTTTCGGAAGGACAGCTCATCCGGGGACTCGGCCACGTTGTCATAGAGGGCTTTAGCCAGCACGTTCTGGGGAGAGAGGACACAGGTGTGAGACCAGGAGGATGTGCATGGGGCGTCGGGGGATCCCCAACTCCTGCCCCAGCCCAGCTTTGACACTGGGAAAAGAACTTAGTGGAGTTTGTGGTGAGATCATTGTGCCTTTGCCTCCAATGTCTCCACCTGTTCCCGAGCAGAAAGGCCCAGCTGATCCTGGCCTTTCTTTCAACCGCACCTGTAGAGCACCTCAAAATCCTCTTGACCACTGCCACCACCAAAACTCCAGGGATGACCCTCAAGATACCCCTAAAAGCCCCACCCAAGGCCACTCTGCTACCTGGAGCAACACAGGGAGAGCGGCAGTAACAACGACAATGCTGCCAAGTTAAAACAAAGAGCAAATGGTTCTCTCTTGAGATGCACAAAAATAATCTGACAAAAAGGACAGCTTCTTAGGATAAAAAATGAACAAAAATGAAAGGAAGCTTCCTTAACAAAGTCCATCTACCCAAAATCCAAAAAGTCAGTAATTAATTTAGAAACTTCAAACACCTTCCCCAAGGCTGGGAAGCAAACAGGAGGCACACCCTCCCGGTCCTGGCCCCACTGCCCTCAGCAAACCCTCCCAGGGCAGGGCACGTCCTCCACATGGCCCAGGAGCCAAGCAGTCCCACAGGGACTTGGAAGAGGCTGTGGGATCAGAGGCATGAGGGCGATGGTGAGGGCAGGTGCAGAGCCTTGCTGGGACACAAGAGCCCAGGCAGGGAGGCCTCGCAGTTTCCCGCCACGCCCATGCGTCCTCGCCCCTGCTGCTGCCGCCGCCCCATCAAGGTGCCAGGCACAAGATGGGCCCAGAGAGACAAAGGGTCCCTGGTTGGAGGGTGTGGTCGGTTCCAGCAGAAGGCACGTGTGAGGGAGGCACGGGGTGAGACAAGACCAGGGCTGCAGCCCCTCCTAAGGTGGCCAAAGGCTGCATGGGTTCCACAGGGGCCCCAGACTTCACACACAGGGAAGTCGAGTCTGAGAAAAGTGCCAGGCCGGCTGGGTGGTGACCCGACTGGGCTCCAGCCACCCCAGCAGCCTGGTCTCAGGTCTGGGCTGCCCTGTAGAGTTCCTCCTTGGAGTCTCCTGGGGTCTTAGACGTGCAGCCTGGTCGAGACTGACTCAGAAATGGGGCCTGGTTCTGGCCAACCAGTAGCTGTGTGGCCACCCCCACCTGGGCCCAAGTTCCATTTTCTTTTTTTTTTTGAGACGGAGTCTCGCTCTGTCGCCCAGGCTGGAGTGCAGTGGCCGGATCTCAGCTCGCTGCAAGCTCCGCCTCCCGGGTTTACGCCATTCTCCTGCCTCAGCCTCCTGAGTAGCTGGGACTACAGGCGCCCGCCACCTCGCCCGGCTAGTTTTTTGTATTTTTAGTAGAGACGGGGTTTCACCGTGTTAGCCAGGATGGTCTCGAACTCCTGACCTCATGATCCACCCGTCTCGGCCTCCCAAAGTGCTGGGATTACAGGCTTGAGCCACCGCGCCCGGCCTTCAAGTTCCATTTTCTGGGCTCCATCTGCCAGGAGTGAAACAAGGAAGAAAGGGCCACACCTCCTTGGGCAGAAACAGGAAGCCGGAGCCTGGGCCTTGGGGCAGAGTGGGGGTGACACCTCTTCCAAGTCCCTAGGGCCCAGCCTCCCCTACACCAGCAGGGACTGGACAGATCCCTCTGAGCTCCGTCTCCGTGGCCGGCATCAGAGGGCGATGGTACACCAGGCAAGCAGCCTGAGTAGGCAGTAGGTACCCCAGGTCCCAGGAGCAGACATTCAGACCCCACGGCTCATTTGCCCTGGGTGGGCGTCATCAGCTGGGACCTATTTCTCCAGAGCAGCTAGGAGCCTCCAGTCCCTAAAAGGGCCAGAGGCTAGAGTGTGGGGAGCCAGGAGGAGCAAGGCCGAAGGGAGGGGCCAGGGGGCAGCTCGGAGAAGGCAGGCCCAGGTGGAGTCACATCAGAGCCAAGGTGAGCGCAAGGGCAGAGGCCCTGGATGGCTGCAACACTGTTCACACCACAATTACAACAGAATGAAAAAGGAACTCAAGTGAAAAGCACGCCTCAAGAAAACATCCTGTGAAACGTAAAGACAGGAGAGGGTCAGGACGGCTCCAGAGATGTCTGAGACAATGGAGACACTTTCTCTTCCTGTTTTTCAGGAATGAGTGTTTCTTGCTTTGGGGCTGAAAAAATACGCAAAAAGAAAAAGAAAAAAAAAAAGAAAACAGTGGACTGTGTCCCAGGCTCTGAGGCAGAATGGGACAGGCACTGCGGCGGGTCCAGGGGCCAGAGCCCCACAGAGGAGCGGGAGGGCGGGGGCTGTCCTGCAGCCCACCCGTGCTCAGGGCCCCCATCCCAGGCAGCCAGCAAGACAAGCATTTCCCAAATATGGTCTGCAGCCTGCCTCTGGGAATCATAGCCCATCAGGGGGCGGGTCACCCTCCCCCAGTGACCCTACACACCATAGAGCTGCCCCTCCAGGTCCCCCAGCCCCTGCCCTGGTGACCACAGGAAGTGCCAGCAGAGTGAGTCACAGGAAAATTCCCCTCCAGCCAAGTCAGAGAAGGTGGGGGTTTAGACAGAGGGGACCGCCCTGCGAAGGCCCCTCACCTCCTAGAAGGGCAGCCCAGGAAAGGCTGGCAGAGGCCCCGCCAGGCAGGGCCAGGCACTCAGGAAGACTGAGGGAGCACAGGCAGGGAGGCCGAAGGCTCTGCAGAGGGAAGGGCCCGGCAGGGAGGGAAAGTCCGCCCCAGGTGAGCGGCTGTGGCCTCTGGCCTCAAGGTCCAACCCCTCCTGGAATGAGCTCACTGATTGGCCGCAGCCCAGTCTGGGGCCACTGAAGCCAGGCTGGGAAGCACCTCACAGGCTGGGCACGTGGCACCGGGCGCCTGGCACCAGGAGCTCCCCCGCCTGCGTCAGCTGGTGTGCCCCCGCCCAGCCTGAGCTCTGGACGCTGCTGCTGCTGGTACACAACCGACCACTCCAGCTGGCCAGGGCCCCGCCTCTCTGGGTCTCTCTGCCTCCCCGTCTGTTCCCCAAGGACACCACTCCTTCCTCCTCACTAGGCAGTAGCTAAGACTCAGACCTGGGCCCCGCTGTGGGACTTCGGGCAAATCCCTTAGCCTCTCTGAGCACCCAGATCCTCTCTGCTGGATGACAGCCCTGGTTTCATAGGGTCCTGCTCTATCGCCCATTAGCACGATCATGGCTCTCACAGCATCCACCTCCCAGGCTCAAGCGATCCTCCCACCTCAGCCTCCCAGGTAGGTAGGACTACAGGCACGTACCACTATTCCCAGATAATTTTGTGTAGAGATGGGGTCTCCTTATGTTGCCCAGGCTGTTCTCAAACTCTTGGGCTCAAGTGATCCTCCAGCTTCGGACTCCCAAAGTGCTGGGATTACAGGCGTGAGCCACTGTGCCCAGCGCACACTGTTCTTTTAACAAAAGATTCGCCTGGCCCTTGCTTCGGCTGGGCTCCGCAGAGATAGCGCAGGCCTAGTGAACAAGGCCTCCGTCTGAACGGGCCCTATACTGTAGTGGGACAGAAAGACAGCAAACAATTTGCTCTCATGGGGCAGAAAGTGGGGTGCCAAAAATAATGTGGGAGAAGGCCTTTGCATACAGGTTCAGAGATGGCCTCCCCAAAGAGATGACATTCCACAGGATTCCTGTCTGGGACGAGCATGGGGCAGAGGAAGGGCCTCAGCCAGGGGGCTGGAGCAGGGAGGCAGGCTGTGACCCTGGAGCGGCAGAAGGACTCACGCCACAGACTCCATGGATGATGCGTGCACAGCTCAGTGAACGTCATCCACACAACCAGCTTCTCTTGGCCGGATAAGCCCAGACAAACAAAGCGCACACCACCTCAAGCATTCCTGCTCTGGACATGCTCGCAGGCCCCCCAGCGGCCTCTCCCGGAACCCCTGCCATGCTCCAAACTAGAGGAGAGGCCAGTCTCCCTAAGCCTACTTTCCTGGCCTCCTGCACTGCTGGGCCTAGGGCATGACCCAACCTGGGCCAGTCAGGTGCTCCTGCCCAAGTTCTCAAGGGATACAACTGTGACCTCAGATGGGGTGCAAAGCCAGTCCAGGTGGACACTGTCAGTCACCTGTGTCCAAGACACAGTGGAGGCTGCTGAGTCTCTGGTACCTCACTCCTGCCACATTCCACTCCCACTTCAGGACCTGCTGGACTATCATCCCGTCCAGGAAGGCTCCTCCTGGGACACCCCCTTCCCTTGGCCCCCACCTCACAGTACCACCCAGCATGTCTTGACATAGCCCGATTCACACCCCTGGACCCCAGGCACCTGGGACAGGAGGACAAGGCTACCTCCTTCAGAAGGGTAGCTCCAGGGTATGTGCACCAGAGGAACCTAGGAAGGCCCTCGACCGCTCGCTCATCCCAGAGGGCAGGGCCAGAGGAGGAGATCCCCAGCCTGATGCCAGCACTCCCCAAACAATATCCCAGCTGTTGTACATGGGAGCTGACAGGACTGCCCCACAGGCTCTGCCTGGCTCTGAGAATGGCCCTCATTGTGTCCCTGGGACCTGCCTGGGCACCAGATCCACCCGGGCTGGGCAGGCAGGCCCTGAGAAGCAGAGCGGCTGGGACCAGGGCTGTGGGTGGCACACGTCAGGGAGAGCTGCAGCCGTCAGATGGGTGTTGAGTTCTCCTCATTGGCTCTGCCAGCTGCCTTGGAAGCCCTGGACATGCTGTGGCTGTCCCCAAACTCTGACTCTGGGTTGGGGGGGAAGCTGGTGTCGGGGAGTGGTAAGGGGAGATGCTGCTGCTCCAAGGAGCCTTCCCTGGTTGCCTGAAGGGACAACCGAGGAGTTCTCAGGAGCGGGGCCAGCCCGAGCCAACTGCAGAGAACACCGCAGGTATCACCACTGACCAAACCCTCTCTGCCAGGCCTGGCTCACATCTGGCCTGCACCTTTTCACCCAGCAAATGTGACCTCAGCACAGCACCCACAAGCCAGCACAAGGTGGGAGCTGGGAGAAAATGGCAAGAACTCCTGGTTTCTGCCCAAGACCCCGGGGTTGGGAGCAGACAAGGAAACGGGTAATACCACCACAGCTGTCACTAGGTTCACAACAGTAAAAACAGCACAGTTCCTCCCTGCCGGAGGCAGAGCTCTTTCCCTCACAGCCACCAGCTCATTTAACCCTCAACACAACCCCATAAGACAGAAATACCTCCATCTTATTAGACAGGAAAAACAAGGCTCAGAAGCTCCCTGACAGTCCAGGGTCACTGAGTCCAGAAGCAGCAGAGGCCAACCCCGCGCTGAGACACAGTAGAGCTGGGTGGCTCCACTATATCTCCACCCAGGGGTGATGCCTGGGTTCGTGGAAACCATGAGAGGAAATGTCACGGGCCTTTCCCACCCCTCCTGTCCACACCCCCAACACACACATGCACCCGCCCCAGCACAGAGCCTCACACACAGCAGGCACTTGGGAAACACTGGTTTCTTTCATACCCAGAACCGTCACAAACTTGGGCCAAGTTTATTTCTGGAGCATTCTATTTGCTTGGGCCAAAGAGCCTCCATGGCCAACGGATGCAGGCCCAATGAGCGTGTGCCCAACTGGCCATCCGCACCCGGGACCCACCTGGAGGGGTCCTGATCACCCCACGTGGCCCTGGCCTCAAGCTCTGAGGGGCACCTCCTCTTCCCTCCTCCACGTCCCCATCCTGGGTGGAACACCAGGACCTGCCAGTTTAATGGCATCTTCCCCTAATACTCCCACAGACAACTGGGTGGCCAGGGTCTGGGCTCAAGTCCTGGGTGCCCGGGTGGCAGGCAGCAAGGGCATGGGCAGATCACATAGCCTATGTGCCGGGCCCACGTTCCAGAGCCACCCCAGGGGAGCATGGCTCCTGTCCTGCCCGCCTTAGTAGGGCGTGAAACCTCGGAGAGGATGAGGCAGGGAAGGTGTACAGGCCCTCAGCCCCACGCGTGACACTCAGCAGCAGGAGGGAATAAAAAGCCACCTGTGGGGTGGCCACTGCCAAGGGTGCCCCGACACAAGCACAGAGCACAGCCTGGTTTTCACTGCAGCGCCACAGCAGATGCCTTTATGCCCAGGCCAGCTATGGTCTGGAAGCACGCCCCAGCCCCTACTCCTGCCAGGGCATCCCAGGCACTGTCCCTAAGAGGCTGGGCAGAGGAGGTGGCACAGGGAGGGCCCTCCTGCTTCAGGACATGGAACCTGCAACCCAAAACACCCCACGGACAGGGGGGACAGCTGGCAGGCCCCAGGCCTGTACCCCTGCAGGCAGGATCAGCGGGGTTCACTCAAGTGGAGTTGCTGGAGCTCATGCTTCTGATTCGGACTTTTGGCAGAGAGTTCAGTGTGAGGCTGACCCCTGACTTCAGAGACAGCACCAGGCCAAGAATAGGGGTAGCTCCCACCTCCAACACCAACTGTGTCATCAAGCAGGCTGGACCTGCCCCTTCACCCTACTTCTGCCCCAGACTAGCACCTAGAGGTGGGAGGAAGTCAGGGCAGCAAGATGCAGGTGGAGCCAGGGCCTCTCTTGTACTCAGAGGGTCAGGAAGGGCCTGACAGAGGGCAGAGCGCCACCCTCTTACAGGCAGACCACCCTGCAGCCCCTTTTCTGGGGGCTGAAGAAGAGGTTTGCCCAGTGTCTTTGCTGGACAAACATCCCTATCACCCAACCCCCACGCCCCACACTTCAAGTCTGACTCCAATACTGCCTCCTCCAAGAAGCCCCCCCCCCCCCAGCGCACCTCCCCTGCTGGTTGGTTCTAGCTGCTTCAGCTGGCTGTGGGCTCCTGAGGGCAAGGGAAGAAGTTGTCCAGGCTCAGGAGAAAAGGGTGGTAGGACCCACTAAAGGGACAGTAGATACCAGCAGAGTGCCACAAAGGCACAGCCGTGGAACCAGAGGGTCCCTACCAAGTTGATAATCCCAAAACAGCAGTGGTCCCCCAAGGACCAGAGAGCTCCCTCAATCCCAGACTGGGAATTCAGAAGCCACATGTGGTGCTGCAATGGGGGCCATGTCAGGAGACCAGGTTCTGGATCCAGTTCTGAGGACAACTAACTGTCTCTCTGTACCTCAGTGTCCCCATCTGCACCATCCGTATAATGGGAAAGGGGCTTCAAGAGCTGTCTCAGGGCCCTTCCTGCACAGACAGGAGGCCCTAGTGGCACTGTCCTTATTTCCATCCCTCGCCCAGACCTGGGGCCATGGTACCAGTCCATAGTGCTCACCCTCCTGCTCGGACAAACAGTAACGGCCAGAGGCTCCAAGCCTCCTGCCCCAGCCCAAGGTGACTTTCCTGGCAGAACCTGGAACTGCCCTGCCCTGCCTCCACCCAGCTCCCAGGCAAGCAGTGCCAGCAGGAAGCGTCAGCAGCTCCTCCCCAAAGCTCCTTTCCCCACAGCCCCGCCGCCCCGGTACCTGGGCCCCGATTCTCCAGGCACCCCGACATCTGCTCTCACAGGCCATCCAGTCCCCACCACCCAACTCTCCACCGAGGGAAAGGAATGGGCACAAGAGGGGGCGTGCCCCGGCCCAGGGGGATGGGAAACATCTCATCTGGCCGAATCCAGCAAGGAAATCAACCCATGGTCATTCTGAGAAGGTGACCAAAGACGCAGCGGGACCGGGGAGGAGTGCGGGAAAGGAAACCAGGGACTCTTAGGAGGGAGCGGGAGCCTTGTGGTGGGAAAAGGAGCTGCTGTTCCCGATCTGGAACTCGAAACCCCATCTTCCGGGTCGTAAGCCCCTCACCCCGCACCCCTAGGCAAATCTCAGCTTTCCCAGCTCCCTCACCTCGGCCCAGCAATCAGCCTCTCGGACCCCCGAGAGGCAGCCCCGCCCCTGCTCTAGCTCTGCGGGTCCCCCAACCATGGACTCCAAAGCCTTCACGTCCACATTGTAGAACCCGGCCCCGGCCCACTCCCGCGACTCTCGTGTGCAGCTAGGACTCCTGTAGCCAGCCAGGACCCGACTTCCACCGGCGCTGGGCGTGCAGGGCTGCAAAGCCCACGGCGCGCCCGACCCCACCCCCGCTCCGCTCCCGGAACCCGGCGCCGGCGGCCGGAGTGAATCATTAACCGGACCCGGGTGCTCCGGCATCACAGCCTTCCTCGCTGGCGCCACGCACTTGCCCGGCCTCGGTCCCCCGGAGCTCCTCCCTCTCCGGGATCGGTGGGCAGTCCCACACCACACCAGACGGACCACCCGCCCGAGGCTCAACGGTCCCTCCTCGCAGCCGAGGAAACAGGCTCGGAGGCAGGGCGCAGAGGTCCAAGGTGACACAGCAGGCGGCCGCCGGCCACGGAGCGAGGGCCCCGCCAGTCACTTTCCCAACACAGGCATCTTCCTGCCGGTTGGCGGCCACCGCGCCCGGCCCCGCCAACGCCCCCGAGGCGCGCAGGCTCCGGAGCCCCAGCGGTTCCTGCCTCCCGGCGGTTCCTGCCTCCAGGCTCCCCGACCAGGGCGGAAGGAGGTCCCGGGGCCGCAGACCCCCGTCGGCGGTTCCCAGGCCCCGCAGGTCCGGCAGGAAATGCCGCTCGCTTAACCCCTTCCAGCCCGCGCCCACCCCGGAGCCGGCAGGGCTGCCGCCTCGAAGCCCAGACGCGGCCCGGCCCCGCCTGCCGCCCTCACCAGGTGGTTCATGGTGTTCAGCGGGCCTGGGGCCCCGGCTCCCGCGGTGG
>NW_012115688.1:2951938-2965668 GCF_000951035.1 Colobus angolensis palliatus | reverse complement strand
CGCCCCCCACCCGCCACCCCGAGGCTCCAGGCCCCTGGCCGAGGCCAGGCTTCCAGCCTAGGGCGCAGGACACCGCTTTCCAACAAATCCAAGTCCCCGCCTTCCACCCGGACGAGAACGCACCGAAGGCCTCTGCAAATGCCTCCACTTCTGGGAAGGCTGCCCGGATTGCCTTCCTCCTCCAGAGCCGAGCCACGACATCAAGCCGACTTGTGTCTTTCCCGCTAACCAACCCCAGGGCATTCATCGCGTGTCCATGGGCCGTGGGACTCAGATCTGAATCTAGTGGGAAAGAGGAGGGAGCGTGCGCCAGCCTGCAGGAGAAGAATCACCACCACCACAGCTCCGACTGTAGACGGGCCCACCGTGTAAAGACCCTAGGAAATGAAGCCTCAAGCAAGGAGGCTGGCGACCTCTCAACCCTGCACTTTTCACGGGCAGCACCTACCTTCCCCCCTGCATTGTGCCGACATCTGGGGACTCTAGCTGAGCTGATCTGCCTCCTCTCATTACTCATTCCTACGGTCAGTCTAAAACCTGGGCCCAGTATCCTCCTGAGTCCTGCTCCAACTCATCTGCTTCAGCAACATGGGGTAGGAGGGTGGCACTGGGGGAATGAGGGAGACAGAAGGAAGAATCACCCAGGGGAATCGGAGTGGAGACAACCTTGGCTCTCCTGAGTCGCCCCTTGCTCGGTTGCAGGTCAGTGACTGTCACCCCCTGCAGCAAAACCAGGGTGCCAGAGCCCCTGGGCCAGGCCAGGGATGTACAATCTGCAGGGAGATCATAGGAGGAGCCTGGTCCAGACCAGACAGGACCCTCAGTCAACAATCCTGGGCCACTGGCTGAGCAAGGCGATGCCATGAGGCAGCTCCAGTGGCAGGGAAGCAGCAGGGTAGACCCCGCTTCACGCAGCAGAGAATTCTCAAGCATGGCCTATGACAGACATAAACCTAGGTGGGCCTGCAGCTGCCCCTCTGCCTGACACCCAAGGCTCAGCCTACACAGCATCTGGCGAGATGTGCCGCCTTAGCAGGCCCTCTCCCCTCTCTGGGCTCCTTTCTCATCTGAAAAGAGGCTAGGGCAGCCAAGGTTTGGCTGCTCAGATGCTCTGGGGAGCTTGTTTAAAAGCAGACTCCTGCGTCCCACCCCTCCCAAAAAACTGGATGTCTGCATTTCCTCAATATTTGGCTTGGGAACCATTAACCAGAACTCACAGCACAACGGGTGAGGAAGGACCAGTGGGATGGGACACAGCATGACCCAGACTCCTCAGGAGGAACAGAACAGCTCGCCAACACCCTATGCCTCCCCGACACAGCCCACCTCACCTCAGAAGAGGAGCCAGCCTTCAGGGAGGCTGCTTGGAGCATCTCCTCCTGCTTGTTCCCAAGAGCTGTGCCCCGCCCCTCCTGCACCGACCCTGTCCAGCCACCCACTCCCTCAGCCTGGCTGGCACACAAACCAGCTTCCCAGAGAGCAGGTCTGAACCAGCGGGACCCTCAGGAGCCTCAGGTGATCCCTGGGCTGCCACTTCTGTCGGGAGGGGAGACCAGGCCTCATGGGCAGGCAGTGCCCTGCTGGCAGGGCTCCAGGCAGGAGTCTCTGCAGGGACGGGCAGGGACACAAAAGGCCTGGCCCTCAAGGGAGCTGGCCCCTGCTCCATCCTAGCTGGCCAAGGAGGGGGGTGCATAGAGGAGGTGGATGGCTGGGACCCTGGGGGATGGGACCCTCCTCCCCCAGGAGCTGGATTAGAGCAGCACTGGGGGTGGGGCTGCTGGTGTGAGCAGGAGGCAGCAAAGGGAACAGGCTCCGACACAGGCATTTCAAAAATTTGCTCGTTTTCCACTTAAATTCCCTCCCCCCAAAGCCTGTGCCTCCCAGAATGGCATTTCCGCTTTGGAAACAAGGCCCCAGGAGTTAAGCCCCAATGTGTTGAAGGGGATGTAGCTGGGGGGTGGGGAAGGAGCACCCACTGGGCAGGCTCTGGCTGGGGTATAGGGGGCAGAACCTCACCCCACCCCCAGTCCAGCCTCCCGGACCTCTCCTGTCAAGGACAGGGATGCAGCCCCACATACCCAGCAGAGCCTCCACGCCCAGCCAGTGCCAGGGACCCTATGCCCATGCACTTATTTTGTGCATACACCAATCCTGCAAAACAGGCTCACCATTAGCTCCAGTTTGTTTTTTGGGTTTTTTTGAGACGGGGTTTCACCATATTGGTCAGGCTGGTCTCGAACTCCTGACCTCAAGTGATTCACCCGCCTCAGCCTCCCGAAGTGCTGGGATTACAGGCGTGACCCACTGTGCACGGCCTAGGACCATTTTTCACATGAAGAGACTGAGACCCAGTTTAGCAACCACTGCCCCATCCCACACACTTCAGGGAACAGAGGAGACTGGGCCAGGGAATAAATGGAGCTGCTAGACCTCAGCCCACCCTGCAGCTGGAAGGGAATCTAGGGACAGGGACAGCAGCATTCCAGGCTCAGAAAGCCAAAAACCCTTGTCACACTCAGACTACAAAAGGACAGGCAGCTGAGACCTAAGCATCCTCCTCCCTAGTAAATATGAGTTTAGCACTGGGGCCAGCACCACCCCCACCCCACTGAAGTTTAGCCCCATTGGTGAGAAGGGGTGCAGTAAACATTGTTGACTGGATGGGACCTCAGAGGTGGCCCTCATGGGATGCGCTGGCCTGTGTGACGAAATCTGAGGCTGCCCTAGTCTGAAGGATGGCGGTGGTTAAGTCACACATAAGTGCAGAGGCACATACTTGCATACACACAGTACACATGCATGCGCACACACACAGTGGGACTGGCAGCAAGGAGAGAGGCCCTGGATGAGAAGCAGCTGGGAGAGGTTGTTGCCGGACCAAGGGAGACAGCTGCAGACGATGTGGCCAGGGCACCAGCACAGGGCCCTCCCAGACAGTTGTGTCATCCCAGGAGTGGCCTGGCACCTCAGCCAGGTTCAAGATGAGCTCACAGGCTGGAAGGGATGTCTCCAACCCCTCAGGGCCTGCAGTAGCTGTTTGTACAGAAAACAGGTGGACCCAGCACACCAGGACACTAAGTGTCTGGAGTGGAGGGGGTTATATTGGACCCAAGTGGAAAGAAAAGTCTGGGATAGGGTTCCTGCTCTTTGGACTTCCTGACGTCTGCCTTCAGGACAGACCCAATGCACAGAAGAAGTTTTCTTGCTCGATGTTCACCAATGTCCACTGCAGCATTTATGACAGCGAAGTGTGGAGCATAATATCAATGCCAACTCTAGGGGACCAGTGAGACAAACCACAGCCCCTCAACAGAATAGTTTGCAGCTATTAGATGGCCTCTTCCAAAGACTGAAATAATGCAAGAAGATTCTTACAACAAACTCAAGTGAAAAGAGCAGGTTAAAACTGGCTTGCACAGTGTAAAGGCCCATAGCCCTTCCCCTCCTGAAGCCTTGGCCTCCCAGCAGCAGTGAGGGTGGGCTTGGTTGATGGCCGGCTCTGGGAGCGCCAGCAGGAGAGGATTTCCTGAGGCCGGAGGTGAGCACTGCCAGCCCCAGGAACAGGAAGAAACGGTATCTCTGGAGGGCCAATGAGAGCTGACGCCATCCTCCTAGGCTGGACACTCACAGTGGCAAGCTCAAAACCCAGGAGAGGCCAGGCGAGGCAGCTCACGCCTGTATTCTCAGAACTCGTGGGAGGCCGATGCAGGCAGATCACCTGAAGTCAGGAATTCAAGACTAGACTGGCCAACTAAAAATACAAAAATTAGCTGGCTGTGGTGGTGGGCACCTGTGATCCCAGCTACTCAGGAGGCTGAGGCAGGAGAATCGCTTGAACCCAGGAGGCGGAGGTAGCAGTGAGTTGAGATCATGCCACTGCACTCCAGCCTAGGCAATAGGGCAAGACTCCATCTCAAAAAAACAAAAAACAAAAAACAGCCGGGCACGGTGGCTCATGCCTGTAATCCCAGCACTTTGGGAGGCCAAGGCAGGCAGATCATCTGAGGCCAAGAGTTCAAGACCAGCCTGACCAACATGGTGAAACCCCGTCTCTACTGAAAATACAAAATTAGCCGGGCGTGGTGGCGTATGCCTGTAATCCCAGCTACTCAGGAGGCTGAGGAAGGAGAATCGCTTGAACTCGGGAGGCGGAGGTTGCAGTGAGTCGAGATCGCGCCATTGCACTTCAGCCTGGGCGAGAGAGCGAAACTCCATCTCAAAAAAAAACCAAAAAAACAAAAAAACCCAGGCAAGGGCACGGAACTCTTGTGGACAGCACAGAGGTGAGCCTACTGTCACACCCAGAACGGACAGCCCACACCCCAACACCAGCCATTCCTCACTGCTGCCCTGGGACCAGGACAGACGACAGCTACCTGGAGGCAGAGAGAAGGGCAATGCCCCACACAGCTCTCACGGCCAGCAGAGCTCGCACCCTCCACCTCATAACCCAGGCATGTGCCTGCTGGAAAGCACCCCGGGTGACCCCAGACCGCAGAGCATGCGCTCGCTCAGGACTCAAGCTGGAGCTGTTGCCTTAAAGGGCTTTCCCATCCTTCCCTGCTCTCGAGGGTGGAGTGATTGCAGGGCAGGGTTTGTCATTACAGTAGCGGCTCTGACTATGGGAAGGTGGGCGGGCCCTACAGCCTGAAGCCAAATCCCTCCAGTGGTCATCCCCTTTGGCATGCCCGAGGCCAGTCCCCAGAGACCTGGGGTCAGGGGCAGGACCCAAGGTGTGTGGGCAGAGCTGCCAGGTAGGGGACACAGCACAGGGGTGGGGTGGGGCCTCCCTGCACTCCAAGTCCTGGCCCGCATCCCAGTAAATCCAGCCCTACGCCTCCACTTCAGGTCTGTCAGGAACAGCACTCGAAGAGGCAGCACAACTTTCCAAATTATCTGGAAATTAACAAGCAGCAGAGGCCCCTGCCGGAGGTACCTGCCTCAGAGAGAGGCACAGCTCCCAGCGGCCCAAGGCTGGAGTGGGCCAGCAAGGCAGCCCCGGGGTGCCATTCAGAGGCTCTCCGCTCACCCCAGCGACCCCTTCCTCTTGTGCACCCTCCTCTTTCAGCTCTCTCCTCCTGCCCAGCCTCCTGGGGCTGGCAGGTGGGGCGGACACCAGCACAGGGCCCTTCCAGACAGGTCCTCCTGGACCAGCAGCGCCCCTGTGTGCAGTAAGGAGGGGCCATGTGCGCTCTGCCCTGCTGCTGACCACCAGGTCCCCCTCCTGCATCTGTGCCCTATGGCAGAGGTGACCCTTAAGCACTGCCTGGGGGAGGGGAGGAGGGGAAAGAGAGGGGCTCAGTCCTGGCTGGAAGGGGGAAAGAGGGGCAAAGGGGCAAGTTCTGTCCTCGTCCTCAGAGAGGAAGCTCCATGGCTGGAGGCTGCCCAGCTCTCCGCTGACTGGCCGGTGGGCAGGGATGAGGGTGTGGTCAGGAGGCCTCCCCAGCCCAACCCAGCCCAGCCATATGCTCTCCCATGGCAACCAGCCCCAGCATACTGGGCAGAGGGGGTGACTTCACACACCATCTGCTGCCCACTCCTGGCTGCTTCCGCAGAACACAGGTGCCCACACCCACAGACACCCACCCGGCCACTCTGGGGTCAACAGGCCAGGGGCCAGTGGAGTCACAAGAGGGGACCCTGGAGGCTCTGCATGGCAGTGATGGAAAGAGTGAATACAGAGAAGACAGAGCTGTGGCAGCCATAGGGAAAGCAATGCTTTTTTTTCCCTTTTTTTAAAGGCAAGGTCTCTGTCACCCAGGCTGGAGTGTAGTGGCACAGTCACAGCTTACTGCAGCCTCAACCTCCTAAGCTCAAACGATCCTCCCACCTCAGCCTCTTGACTAGCTGGGTCTACAGGTGTGCACCACCATGCCTGGCTAATTTTTTAATTTTTTTGTAGAAATGGGGTTTCACTATATTGCCCAGGCTGGTCTCCAACTCCTGGGCTCAAGCGATCCTCCTGCCTTGACTTCCCAAAGTGCTGGGATTATAAGCGTGAGCCACAGTGCCTGGTGGAAAAGCAATGCTTTCTCTCCCTCCCTGGACAGACAACATCATGGGGATAGGCTGAGCATCCCACTGGAGCCTACGCCAGCCTACAGATAAAGGCTCCTTTGCCCTGGGAGACCCAGGCTTAGACTAGAGGAAGGGAGCAGATATTAATGACTCCAACTGGCCTTGGGCCTTCAGCCAGTCACTGTACTGCTCAGGTCTCAGTTTGCCCATCTGTTAAATGTACCTACCACGGATGGCACAGGTGGCCTGCAAGCACACAGTGGCACCCTAGTGTCCCACTGCCCGCAGCACAATCACACTCTGCGCCGTCATACACTGGCCCCACCCGCTGGGCACCAGGGCACACCCTCCCTTGGCCTACCCCATGTGCTAAATCCATCCCCCAACCAAGCCCTCCCTGCTCTCCCTATAGGCTGCACAGACACCGCTCCTCAGATGCCCTGAACATCCCTCACCTTCCCTGAAACCTTGTCTGAGAGACGGGGGCAAAATCTTTCCCTGGAGCTGTGTTGCCCCCAGAGCCACCCGCCAACACTGGAGGCAGGCAGGGTCTCCTCTTGGACTGCTCTGGGGAAAGCAGGAAGTGGCTGGTTGCAGTCCCTTTCCTTATGCACATTATAAAGCAACACTCGTGCATCTGCACCTCCTGACTGAGGTCTAACTGTTGGCAGCACTGCTGTGTAAAAGGACAGCTGTGTCCTCAGGGAACTCACACTCCAAGGTGTGTGTTAAGGGGCACAAACATAAACGCTTGCAAAGCAGACAGCAGAGGGATGCGGGAAGCTGTTCTACGCAAGGTACTTGAGGGCTTCTCTGCAGAGGTGACATTTGAGCAGATGGGTGAATCTTTTGCTAAGATTCATTATGCAGAAAAAAATAACAGCAAAGATTTGTAAAAATAGCAGAGGCAAGTCAGCTCCTTCAGTGTGAAGAGCCAGGGTGGCCTCAGGAGCACACAGAGGAAACCCAGACGCTGGGGGCCCGGGCTGAGTCTCCCTCTACCCTCCTCAGTCTTGGCTCAGTGGTGCATGCCTCCTGGGCTTGGGGATTCCAGTGCTGGGGCAGAAGCAGCCCGGAGTGTCTGCCTGGAGGGGTGCCTTGGCAGATGGCAGGGGGGAAAAAGAAGAGAGAGCCCAGGAATCTGCGAAGGCTGGGAAGGAGGAGGAGGGACACAGGCAGCTTCTGCTCCATCCTCTCCTGCTTCCTGCTCTCCTTAGAAACCTCCCAACCAGGACCTCTGGAGTTGTCACTGGCCCCGGCAGAAACATAGATGACTCCACAGCCTAAGACACTTAACCTCCCAGATAACCTGCGAAAAGGCAGTTCAAACTCTAAGACACCTGGTGAGGGATGGGACAGGGAGGAGTGTGGTCATATCACTTTCTGAGCAAACAAGTAACTTTGGTAGATCCAGGATGTGGCGGCACAGATCTCAAGGCATACAATTGGATATCGGTTTTTATAAAATACTTAAATGGGGTATTTTGCCAACAATAGTGCTGGTGTTCCAGTACTTAATAACACACAGCACAAGCTGGCCTCAGTGGCTCAGTCCCAGCTACTGGGGAGGCTGAAGCAGGAGGATCGTTTGAGTCTAGGAGGCCAGCCTGGGCAACACAGCAAGACTCAAGACTCAGACACAGACACAGCACACTAAAGGTAGAGATAGATATCCATCCACAAGGGAATGGATAAATATCTTGTGGCACATCTATTACTGGAACACTGCTCAGCAACAAAAAAGAATAAACTGGCCAGGCGCAGTGGCTCACACCTGTAATCTCAGCACTTTGGGAGGTGAAGGCGGGCGGATCACCAGGTCAGGAGACCATCCTGGCTAACACAGTGAAACCCCATCTCTACTAAAAACACAAAAAATTAGCCAGGCATGGTGGAGGGTGCCTGTAGTCCCAACTACTCGGGAGGCTGTGGCAGGGGAGTGGTGTGAACCCGGGCAGAGCTTGCAGTGTGCCAAGATCGTGCCACTGCACTCCAGCCTGGGGGACAGAGCGAGACTCCTCGTCTCAAAAAAAAAAAAAGAATAAACTATTGGGGCTGGGCGCTGTGGCTCATGCCTGTAATCCCAGCACTTTGGGAGGCCAAGGCAGGTGGATCACTTGAGGTCAGGAGTTCGAGACCAGCCTGGCCAACATGGTGAAACCATCTCAACTAAAAATACAAAAATGAGCCAGCATGGTGGTGGGCACCTGTAATCCCAGCCACTTGGGAGTCTGAGGCAGGAGAATCGCTTGAACCTAGGAGGTGGAAGTTGCAGTGAGCCAAGATCGCACCATTGCACTCCAGCCTAGACAACAGAATGACACTTTGTCTATTAAAAAAAAAAAAAAAAGAATAAAACCAATATGCTCGATGAAAAAAGCCAGACCTGGCCGGCCTTGGTGGTTTATGCCTGTAATCCTAGCACTTTGGGAGGCCAAGGCGGGCGGATCACCTGAGGTCAGGAGTTCGAGACCAGTCTGGCCACATGGTGAAACCCTATCTCTACTAAAAATACAAAAATTAGCTGGGAATAGTGGTGGTCACCTATAATCCCAGCTATTCGGGAGGCTAAGGCAGGAGTATCGCTTGACCCTGGGAGGAAGAGGTTGCAGTGAGCTGAGATCCTGCCACTGCACTCCAGCCTGGATGACAGAGTGAGATTCTGTCTCAGAAAAAAAGAGAAAAAAGCCAGACCCCAAAGCGCATCTACTGTAGGCTTCCAGTTGCAGAAAGTTTAAGAACAGGCAAACTTAAGCCAGGGTGATAGAATCTTGACTGTAAGGGGGGCTTTTGAGAACTTTCTGAGGTGATGGAAACATTTGTTATTTTGATTTGATTGATGGCTACATGAAGGTCTATATTAATCAAAACTCATCCAACTAACGGTATGTTTAACATGTGCACATTTCACAACATGTAAAATTTACCTCAATAAGAGTTTCGATGGGTAAAAAATAAAACAAAGCAAAGAAAAAATACATGGCATTACAAATACCAAAAATAGATACTGCAAGCCCAAACCCACCATGCTACTCTTTTTGCCCTGACCATCTTCAGGGAGCTTCAAGTTAAATTTGGATGCCTACTGAGCCCAGGCTTTCTGGGATAATTCTTCCTCCTTCACAATACATTACATAATTCCAGATCTTTTCATGATCCCAGACTATTTGTGTCTTCTGCTATAATCTGCTTCAAATCCTTCTTGGAATTTGGCAGGGCTTAAATAATAAATTAAAATGACTGAAAAACCTTCCCAGTCTCTAATCCCCGTTGGAGAAGAATTAACTTCAGAGCCGCAACTTGTGACCATCTCAACAAAGCAAGCATACCTTCCACACCTCTACTGAGGTCCCCAACCTGTCCCCCAGAACTCTTTTCCTTTCTCCTGAAGAGAGGGAGACAATGGCCCAGCACACAAGGACTGAGAGTGAGCCACAGAAACAATGGAGCTTGACCAGGAGGACACACGCAAGGCTGTAGTGAAGCCAAGTCCGAGGCTAGGGGTGAAGGTAAGCACACAGAGGGAAGGTGGTATGGGCTCAAAGACACCAGGGCACCAGTGGTAGGAAATGGGGAGGTCTGCAGGTATCACCCAGGCCCCCCACTCAGCCTCCCGGCTGTAGGCCCCTCCCTTAAGGAGCCATGATCCTCAGGCAGAGGTGGAACCAGCCTCCCTCCAGGCCCTGCCTGCCCTGTGCTGACCCAGCTGCTGCAGACCACACCTGAGCAGAGGCCTGCACCACTGCAGTGGCTCCCGCGGTCTGCAATGCTGCCTCATTCCTGGGGGCACTTGGAGCAGGGCAGCAGCTGCCTAGATGCAATGGGCCAGCTGGTGGCCCCAGTGCAGGTCACTCTCTCTGGATGGGATGAAGACAAGGACCTGCCCATCCAAGGCTCAAGAGGCTAGGGTCCTGTGGGCCACGCCCGGGCAGGGGAAAGGCCAGGGTCATCCCACCACCAAGGCCTTGGCGGAAACCACACTGACCACAAAGAAAGGGCCACGGAACCCTGGGGGCAGAGGCCAATCAGTCTGGACCCAGCCCAGCCTCCTCCCCATGCTGGCTGCCCAGGAGTCAGAAATGGGGTCTGGGCCACTGCACTAGCCAACCATGGCCACATAAAGACAATAATCTCCATAGCAGTAGCTGCTGTTACTTAATTACCTTCCTTCTAACAGCTCTGGGCGCCCCTCACCAAGTTCTCACAAAACCCCAGGAGCTCTGTGCTGTTAACATCCCCATGACATAGAGGAGGAAACTGAGGCTCAGGGAAGTTCAGTAACTCACTCAAGGCACAGAGCCAACACTGCTCACTCTAGAGCCCTCACCCTTGACCTACCAAAACACTCTCCCCACCCCGAAGCAGCCTCTCCAGGAACCCCTTTCAGCCCCAAGCAAGGCTCTGAGGAGAGTGGCTGAGACCCCAGGCTTGCAGAGCTCGAGGTGAACGGGAATGACCTGGTGAAGAAGGCAGCCGGCTGGAGATCACTTCCTATAAAGGGAGGGACAGGCTGAGCCAAGGCCCAGTGGCCGGAGAGGGTGCGGCAGGGGCGGTGGCGCCTGAGCTGCAGACTTTGAAAATGGACACTGCCTCTTCCCACTCTCTCTGTCCACTGCCTGGCTGCCCAGGCCAGCCCTTCATGGCTCCTTGGGCGGCTCTCCCTCTCACACCACTGCCTGGCACAGAGCCAGTCCCACGCTTGCTGGCCAAGGTTTAAACCAGATGCAGGCTGGTCCACTCATCTCCATCTACCACTGCTGGGGCTGGCTGGGACTAGACCCACCATGCAACACAACCCTGGGTGCTACCTGCTCTGAACCCAAAGCTGCCTTGCCTCCCAGGGACGCAGAAGAGGTGACGCAAACTCATGTTTGGGAAGCCATAGGTAGAGGGTTGGCTGCCGTCCACAGTTCAACAGGCTGCGGCCCCCACAGGTAGAGGCCATGCAGGATGATGGTCATTTTATGGTTGTGGATCCTGCCACACTTGGCTCCCACCCTGGCTCCACCTCTCACTGGCCATGTGACCCCAGCAAGACACGACACAGGCTGTGAGACCCTAAGCCCAGTGTCCGGCACACAGGGCAGCATCCCTGAAAGGAGCCATCCCTCAATGAAGGAGCACAGGAAGAGCTGGAGTGGCCGCACTCACTTCACAGATGGGAAGCAAGAGGCAGAACAGATAGCAGGGAGGCCTCTCTGCAACTGGAAGCTGGCCTCTCACTTGGCGGGGCCGGGTGTGGCCAACACCTGCCACCCCTAAACATGGACTTCCAAGCCAATGCCAGCCAGAGGTCTGAGGTGGGTGGCACATTTCCTTCCAAATGTGTCCTCTCAGCTGTGGGAAGAGACAGGCCCAGGGCGCTGGGTAGCCATGCCCAAGAGGAAGGCATGGGAATACGCATGGGGTGTCCAGGTACCGCCTGAGCACTGCACTGCTCTATGCCTGGAGCAGAGGAAGGGGCACTGAGCAGGGAGCTGGGACGCCCTGGCACCTTCCCCTCTCTGGGTCTGGGACTCCATGTGAGTCAAATGACAAGGTGACACCAGCTGACCCCCGACGTGCCCCCTGCCCCAACACTCATGGGGTTGCTCCCCGCACAATCAGCCCACCAACCTCTCACCCTGCTTCCCCTCCCACCCCCTTCTGAAGTATCTTATTTCTGTGGGCCAAAGTGCCTGCGTCAGCCCATCTAGGAAAAGACTGCCCAAATGAATGGGTGTGCTTAAAACCCAGACGTGTCCCTGAGCAGTCACCACTCTGGGTTCCAAGGGCAGGGCTTGAGCAGGCGGCTCGGTCTGGAAGCCTCCACAGGGCCTCCTGAGCACATGAAAGCAATTTTTCGAACACTTCAAGACTGTTCCAAAAATGAATTCTCCTCTTGGCCCCACCACCTCACACACTGCCCAAGGTCCCAGGAGAGAGAGCCATGGTGATCTGCCAGCCAGGCACGTAACGGACAGATGGCGAAGACCCCTGCCCACCCCTAGCAGAATTCTTCTGGGCTGTGACTACAAGGGAGAGGGTACGAGGTGACTCGGAGCCCGTGATGATCTGGCCAGGTTGTAGGTCCCCACAACAGTGCCTATCTGTCCAAGTCCTACCCAGCCCGCCGTCCCTCTCGTTACAGATGAGGCACAGCGCCAAAGAAGGCTGCCCAAAGTCCTGTAACGCAAGGGGTCAGGGTGCCATTCCAGACTCTGTGTCCAGAACTTGGTTCTGACTGTGGACAACCAGACCAAAGCAAACGGGGACCTCCCCATAGAGGCCCACCCAGGCTCGGATGTGGCCAGAGTGACATTCCCTAATCACTACTGCCCTGGGACACCGGCCCTCCAGCAGGCTCAGGTGGTTCACCTTGTCCGTCTGTCCAGTGCCCACAGGAGCGGGGCTGGCCAGTCTCCTGAGGCCCTGGGCCAGAGAAGTCCAGAACTTTCCAGGAGAGCAGAGCAGAAGAGAGGAAGGGCTTGGTAGGCATGCTCTGTTTTCTTTCTTTCTGAAGACAAGGCGATTATGCTCTGAACCAGAATGGATGGTGGGGCTTACTTCAGCACAGTCTGGAAGCTCTCATTTTTTCATCTGTAACTGCATTACCACTTCTGGAGGTGGGCGCAAGCGGGCTTTTTAATTCCGCAATAACAATGCTTTGCACTTGGCCCGCCTCCCCTCCAGTCATCTGCACACACTCTGGAGTAGTTAATGAAGAGGCCACTTGCCAGGAAGCCCCCACTGCCTGCTTCATGGAAAGGATGGGGTCCTCCGGGTGAGGAGCAGTTCCAGAAACAAGGCCAGAGTGGACAGGGCTCTGGAGGGAGAATCCCCGAACGAGGCAGGGAAAGGATGGTTGGAGGCCACAGCTCACCAGATGCGGATGGTGTCCGCCTCCCACCTCAGTCTGTCCATCTGTAACGTGAGGCCTGGTCACCCAGGGTAGCCAGGATCACTTGCTGTCCTCAGGAGATGAGACTGAGATGCTCAGAGATGCCAGTGCCCAAGTGTGGAGCCATGGCCCGGGGGTCTGCCAAACCCAGGCTGCCCGGCCAGGAAGAGGGGGTGTCGGACAGAAAACGCCCACGGCCAGTGGGGAGGAAGTGGCGTCAGGGCCCCGGGGGTTCCGGGGGTTCCGCGGCGGGAGGAAAACTTCCCAGGCAAGTGAGCACATCGGTTGTGGAGGGCAGGCACGGCTCCCATCCAGACAAGCCGTCCTGGGGGAGGGGTGGCTCCGATGACTGGCAGAGATCGCGCCCCAACCTGGCCACCCCGGGGAAGTCCCGGGAGCGCCGCAGGGCAGCAATCCGAGGGAGGTCTTGGAGGGGCAGCACAGGCCTCCCACCCCCTCATCCAGCCCAGCAGTCCCGGAGGGGAGTCCCGGGAGTGGCAGAGACCCCACCCACTAGGCCTAACTGTCCTGTTGCGGGGTCCTGGCGGGCAGCAGACTCCCGCCTGGCCCAGCTGTCCCAGGGTTTTCCCGGACCAACAAAGAGCCTTCCCGACCCAGCCATCTTGGGGGGCTCCCCGAGGGGACAACACGGACCTCAGCCCGACCCGGCTCTCCTCAAAGAGAATGGAAAGGCTGAGGCATACAGGCCGGCTTGTGGGAGGCTCCCCGAGACTGTGCGCTCTCCCCCGGGGCCGAGTAGGCCCCAGTCAGGCGACCCCCAGTACGGGAGCCCCCGCGGCATCAGGCCCGCAGCTGGCGGCGCGAGGAGGTC
>NW_012115688.1:2948754-2951623 GCF_000951035.1 Colobus angolensis palliatus | reverse complement strand
GGCCGGGACCACGTTAAAGGCGAGGACCCCAGACCTTGGCCTTTTTCTGTCGGCCCAACGCGGCGGGGAGGCGCGGTCTCCTCCGCTCCTCGCCCATCCCTCGCAGGCCACCTCCAGTCGCGCCAGCTCCAGGTCGCCTAAGCAGTCCCCTCCCCCAACACTGCACGTCCCCGGGAGCTGGGCGTCTGCCCTGTGGCCCTGGCCGGCCTCCTAGACCCTGGGTCCGGGCGCAGACCGGGGAGGGGTCAGCCGGCGGAAGGCGATCGCGGGGCAGCAGAGCAGGCCTCCGGGAGCCCCTCTGCCCTCCCCCAGCTGAGAGCGAGACCCCCAGGGAAGAGGAGCTCCCCACTCCCCGGAAACAGTCTGGCTCATCCTGAAGTCGCCCTGACTGTGACATCTGGCCTGGCTTCTAGGGAGGATCCTGTGTCCCTGTAACCCCCACTCCTGGGCCCACCCTCAGCCCATCGTCCTCCCAGAGGCTGGAAGACAAGCCTTCGTGGCCCTGAGACTTCCTTTCCCCACGCCAAACACCCCCAATTTCAGCTGTTCCGCATCTACCATGGTGCCCACACATGGCATCCGCAGCCACTGGGCACATGCATGTTCATCCCCATCCCTTTACCCCTGCCAGGCAGACCTTGCTATTGCCCACGGGCCTTGCTGTTGCCTACATTTCATAGGCCCAGGCACTGAGATCCCTCACCCACCCAAAGGAAGGACCAGGGGTCGGTCCCCTCTGTTCTGCTGCCTGGGGACGGTGGGTGAGCATCTAGAGCAAGTGGGGCTGGGGTCCAGAGCAGTGTCCCAGAGGTCAGCGCTACCCACCACAGGGAGTAAAGACGGAGCCAGCTCCATGAGGCTGGTTGGCCACAGCTGGGGCTCATGGCGGGGACCTGGGGGCAGACAGAGAGTTCCAGCTGCCTAGGGAATCTCTGTGTGGGTGCCCATGTCAGGGGCGGGCCCTTCTGTCTGCCAGGGACGCTGTGCCAGGAGGCCATGGTGGCTGGATGGAGGAAGCAGAGCCAAGCAGGAGGCTGACTTCCCCCAGCTCCCAAAAGCCCCCAGTAGCAGGTCACCGACTGGGTTTTTGGCCTTTTTCCCCAAGGGGCGAGCAGCCTTGATCTTTTCTCCAGGAGTGTCCAGGGGAGGATCCCAAGAGGCCAGTAGCAATGAGGGGGTATGAGTTATGCGAGAAAGAGGGAAATCCAGGCTTCCCACAAGAGACCCAAGTCCCTGTTCTGGCACTGATGGGGTGTACCTCCCTGCTCCGGTTTAGTATGGTTGCCCCTTCACCTCTTGAGTGGGGTTCCCAACTGTGCACATCAGGGTCCACAGCCCAGTGCTCAGCAAGGCATTGTTGGAGGGGCCAAGCAGGGCCACAGCAAGAGAAGGGGGGCCTGGACCCACAGCTGCCACCTCCTCAAAGGGCGCTCTGTGCATGTCTGGCACGTGGCCCTGCCCGTGCCCACCCGCCCGCATCCAGCTGGCACAGGGGCTCCTGAGCTGGGAGCAGCAGCTCAGCCTGGCGCCCGGGCTCCTGGCCACATGCCCCGCTGTCTCTGATGCCCCCACTCACCACCACCCTGGCCCTCTTCCTCGCTCCTTGCCTAGACCTCGCCTCCCTCCCTTGCTCCTACTTGGGGCCCACAGTTTCTGTCTCCTTTCCCATCTCCCCCATCTCTAGGTGCCCCGGCCAGAATGGGGCGGGCGGCGGAGAAAGATCCCTTCCACCTGCCTGGGTACAGGGAAAGGAGAACCCAAGGGAGGGGCACAGATGGAGCTGGACCCTCCAACGCATCTTGTCCTGCCTCCAACCGCCCAAGCGGCTGCTTATGTAGGGCATCACTAACCCAGCCCTTAGCAGGGTGAGAGGGGACCCTGGCTAGAGCACTCACTTACTCTGAGGCAGGGATCCTTGGGTGTGGGCCTGGGGGCAGCCAGAGGAGCCTCACCAGGGCAGTGCATGCCCTCTTCTGACACTACCAGGT
The DNA here is from genome assembly GCF_000951035.1 of Colobus angolensis palliatus. Lineage (NCBI taxonomy): Eukaryota > Metazoa > Chordata > Mammalia > Primates > Cercopithecidae > Colobus > Colobus angolensis. The sequence continues at coordinate 2,949,635 of NW_012115688.1, read as the reverse complement.
GTCTGTGAAGGCGGCAGCTGCTCCTCCCTCACCCACTCCTGGCAGGCAAATGATCCCAGGATGACTCACTCTGTCCTACAGGGAACAGCCTCTGGGGCTTCAAGGCTGGCAGTTCCAACCAGTAGCAACAGCTGGGCTGCCAGAACAGGTGTCTGCGCCCTGAGAGGGTCCTTGAGAGCTGAGCAAGGCCCTCACACCGGGACTATTGTTGTCCCTGGCCTCTGGAGGGAAAGGAATTTGGACCTGGCCATGGAGTAAATCTGTGCAGAGACAAGCTTCACGCCCAGCTCTTCCAACACCCAAGCTGGCCTCTGTCCCCAGGGCCTTGCCATGTCTAGAGGGGCTGAGGGCTGGGAAGTAGCTCTTTTTCTCCCTGTACCCACCTTCAGGTGACCAGGGACTTCTCTGGCAAAGGAGCTCCTGCCCTGGGAGAGTGCAATGATTACCAGGCACTAGTAATAATCTCCCGTCAGTTAGGGAGCTGTGGCTCACACCTGTAATCTCAGCACTTTGAGAGGCCAAGGTGGGCAGATCACCTGAGGTCAGGCGTTCAAGACCAGCCTGACCAACATGGTGGTAAAACCCCATCTCTACTAAAAATACAAAAATTAGCTGGGAATGGTGGTGTGCACCTATAATCCCAGCTACTTGGGAGGCTGAGGCTGGAGAATCACTGGAACCCGGGAGGCAGAGGTTGCAGTGAGCCAAGATCGTACCACTGCACTCCAGCATGGGCAATGGGCAAAAGAGGGAGACTCCATCTCAAAAAAAAAAAAATTCTCACATCAGCATGGGACGTGTAGCATCAGTAATGAACCAATACTGATACATCTTTGTTAACTGAAGTCCACACTTGATTCAGATTTCTCCTTTTTTTTTTT
>NW_012115688.1:2946704-2948139 GCF_000951035.1 Colobus angolensis palliatus | reverse complement strand
AAAGATTTCTCCAGTTTTTACCTAATGTCCTTTTTCTGTTCTGGGATCCCATCCAAGGTCCCAAAGTCTCCTTGGGTTCCTCTGGGCTGTGACAGTTTCTCAGACTTTGTTTTTGATGACCTTGACAGTTTTGAGGTGTGTTGGAAACATTTACAGAATGAAATAAAACATTTATAGATGTCCTCAATTAGGATTTTTCTGATGTTTTTCTCACGATTAGACTGGGTTGTGGGTTTCGGGGAGGAAGACCCCAGAGGTCAAGTGCCGTTTTCATCCCATCATCTCGGGGTGCATACTGACAACATGACGTATGATCACTGTTGAGGCTCACGCTGACCACCTGGCTGAAGGAGTGTTTGTCAGGGGTCTCCACTGTAAGGCGACTCTTTTCCCCCCTGCTTTCTGTAGGGTACTCCTTGGAAGGAAGTTCCTGTCTGCCATCCATAGCCAAGGAGGAGGGAGTTCCTATGTTCTACCTCCTGAGGGTGGACTCTTATAGAGATGATTTGGAATTCTGGATGAGAGGTTGCCTATTCTCCCTCACTTATTTATGTATTCAATCATTTATTTATATCAGTATGGATTTATGGACATTTATTTTATTTTATTTTTTTGATACGGAGCCTCACTCTGTCACCCAGGCTGGAGTGCAATGGCACCAGCTTGGCTCACTGCAACCTCTGACGCCTGGGTTCAAGTGATTCTCCTGCCTTAGCCTCCTGAGTAGCTGGATTACAGGCACCTGCTATCATGCCTGGCTAATTTTTGTATTTTTAGTAGAGACGGGGTTTCACCATGTTGGCCAGGTTGGTCTTGAACTCCTGACCTCATGATCCACCTGCCTCAGCCTCCCAAAGTGCTGGGATTACAGGCGTGAACCACTGCTCCCGGCCTCTTGTGCAAGTTTTTGTTTTTACAGTAAACATACTTTTAAAATTGTGATAAAATATACATAACACAGAATTTACCATTTTCACCATTTTTAAGTGTACAATTCCGTGGCATTAAAGACATTCACCATGTTGTGCAACCATCACTGTCCATTTCCAGACGTTTTCATCTCCTAAACAGAAATGCTGTAGTCATTAAATAACTCCCCGCTCCCCAGCCCCTCACTCCCTGGTAATTCCCATTCTACTTCTGTCTCTATAAATTTGCTTATTCTCTGTACCTTGGATAAGTGCAATCATATATTGTTTGTTTGTTTGTGTCTGGCTAATTTTACTTAACATCATGTTTTATTTTATTTTCTTTTTTTTTTTGAGACGGAGTCTTACTCTGTCTCCCAGGCTGGAGTGCGGTGGCGCAATCTCGGCTCACTGCAAGCTCCGTCTCCCGGGTTCATGTCATTCTCCTGCCTCAGCCTCCCAAGTAGCTGGGACTACAGGCGCAAGCCACCACACCTGGCTAATTTTTTGTATTTTTAAATAGAGAT
>NW_012115688.1:2937078-2941204 GCF_000951035.1 Colobus angolensis palliatus | reverse complement strand
TTAGCCAGGATGGTCTCGAACTCCTGACCTCGTGATCCGCCCGTCTTGGCCTCCCAAAGTGCTGGGATTACAGGCTTGAGCCACCGTGCCCGGCCAGTTCTGGTCTCTTGGATAACCTTGGGCAGGGCCTTTATACAAGGCCCTTGGGCTCAGTGTTTGACAGGGAAATGTCTGGCAGAAGATTCCAGACAGAGCTGCACATTTTCCAGATAACAGAGCTCCTGATGCCATGGAGCGATGCTCACTGAGGTCTTACTGTTCCATCTGGGAAACATCCCCATGAAAGTCAGGATAAGGCCTAGATATGCGGAAATGGACTCCGACAGAGTAGCCGCAGTCGTGGGGCCTTTCCTCCTGGCCTGCCAGGGATTGGCAGAGGCTTCCTGAAGGAGATGGCCCTGAACAGGAGTTTAAACGATGAATCAGGGGCAGCTCACCTCCCAGGGTCTACCTCAAAGTAGATCAAGCATCTGGCTGCTTCACCTCCATATCTACACTCTGGTACAAGCCACGTCAGACCATGACAATGACCAACAACTGGCCTTTCCGCCTTCACCTGGGCCCCTAAAACTGCTCTTCTGCAGAACCTTTAAGAAATTTTTTTTTTTTTTGAGATGGAGTTTCGCTCTTATTGCCCAGGCTAGAGTACAATGGCACAATCTTGACTCACCGCAACCTCTGCCTCCCGGGTTCAAGCAATTCTACTGCCTCAGCCTCCTGAGTAGCAGGGATTACAGGCATGTGCCACCACGCCCGGCTAATTTTTATTTTTAGTAGAGATGGGGTTTCTCCATGTTGGTCAGGCTGGTCTCGAACTCCCGACCTCAGGTGCCTGCCTCGGTTTCCCAAAGTGCTGGGATTACAGATGTGAACCGTCATGCCCGGCTGCCTTTAAGTAATTCAAAGAAAGAAAAATTATTAGGCCATGTCCCTTTCCTGCTGAAACTGTTCAATGTCTTCTTTGTCCACTCAGAATAAAACCCAGAGATCTACAAGGCTTGACATGGGTGGTTCCCAGCCCCAGGCTGCACGTTAAAATCACTACGGCATTTCAGACGCGTTCAGAGGTGTTCTGATTGAGTGGGACTGGAAGTAGGATTCAGCCATCAATTTCTTCTTCTTCTTTTTTTTTAATAGGCCCTTGCTCTGTCACCCAGGCTGGAGTGCAGTGATGTGATCATAGCTGACTGTAGCCTTGAACTCCTGTGCTGAAGCGGCCCTTCCACCTCAGCCTCCTGAGTAGCTGGGACTATGTGTGCATTACTAGGCCCGGCTAATTAAAAAAATTTTTTTTTGTAGAGATGGGGCCTACTATGTTGTCAAGTTGGTCTCTAACTCCTGGGCTCAAGCAATCCTCCCACCTCAGTCTCCCTAAGTGCTGGGATTACAGGCATGAGCCACCACATACAGCTAGTCATCAATATTTTAAATAATAATAATATCGTTCCCTGGCTGGGTGCTTCTCGTGTGCAGCGAGGGTTGCAAACTCTACTCTTCATGACTTAGTCTTGCTACATTGAACCCTGCTGGCTTCAAGTTGGTGCCTTCCTGCCCAGGGCTTTTGCACTGCTCTTCTGCCCTTGATACGGGCCCCCAGAGTCTCCTCTGATGCATCCCTTCCTTCCTTCAAGGTCTATTCAAGATTGCCTTCTCACTCAGGAGGCCTTCCCTGATTTATTTTTGGTCATAATGGAAATATTATCTTGTCATAGGTTGCTGCGAAGATTCAATGAGACAATCTAGGTAAAACATTTAGAACAGGGCTGGGTACATGGAAACCAACAAGTGGGAGGAATTTTTATTTGTGGTATTTACCACTTCCTGATATTGTATTGCTACTTGTGCATTTGATAGCTGTCTATCTGCTCCTGCTATAAACTCCGTGAGGGCTGAAATCATCTTGGCAAATAGTAGGGGCCCAATGAATAACTTTCCTTTTTATTTTTTATTTTTAGAGACAGGGTCTCACTCTGTCACGCAGGCTGGAATGCACTGGTACAGTCGTAGTTCACCGCAGCCTCGAGTTCCTGGCCTCAAGCAATCCTCCCGCCTTAACCTCCCGAAGTGCTAGGATTATAGGCATGAGCCAATGCACCTGGCCTTAGAGGCTGTAAAATAATCATTCATTCATTGTACAGGATTCCCACACCTGATTTAACCATTCTCTGCATATAGGTGTTGCGGTTCTTTCCATTTTGGGCCAAATAATATATAACAAATAATGCTGAGATGAGTATACTTGTAAGTGGATCTTTCTCCGCAATCTGATTACTGTATTTTCTGAGAATAAATTCCTGGACATTGAATTACTGGGTCAAAAGTATGAAATTTTTTAAAAGTAGCAATCCATTTAATAACATGTCTTTTGTATTTATAAGTAACAAAAAGGCCCTAAATTCTTCAAAGTTTAAAACTAGAATACAAAGCGGGAGGATCACTTGAGGTCAGGAGTTAAGAGACCAGCCTGGGCAACATGGTAAAATCCCTTCTCTACAAAAAATACCAAAAAACATTAGCTGGGTGTCAGGCTGGGCGTGGTGGCTCACACCTGTAATCCTAGCACTTTGGGAGGCCAAGGCGGGCAGATCACCTGGGGTCGGGAGTTCGAGATCAGCCTGACCAACACGGAGAAACCCCATCTCTACTAAAAAATTACAAAATTAGCAGGGCGTGGTGGTGCATGCCTGTAATCCCAGCTATCTAGGAGGTTGATGCAGGAGAATTGCTTGAACCCAGGAAGCGGAGGTTGTAGTAAGCTGAGATCACACCATTGCATTCCAGCCTGAGCAACAAGAGCGAAATTCCGTCCCAAAAATAAATACATACATACATACATAAGAATTCATACCCTATATTATAGCCAAGTGATGGAACAAAAAAAAAAGAAAGATTCTCCAAGAGAGGTGTTTTAACTTCCCCCAAAAACAGAACCTGCTATTTGAATAAGTTATAGTTGCCACCTGTTTCTCTGAATTGTATTGCAGACTTTTTGTTTATTTGAGACAGGGTCCCACCTCAGCCTCCCAAAGTGCTGGGATTACAGATGTGAGCCACCACGCCAGAATCTTGCTCTGTCACCCAGGCTGGAGTGCAGTGGTGCGATCTTGGCTCACCACAACCTTCGCCTCCTGGGTTTAAGTGATTCTCCTGCTTCAGCCTCTTGAGTAGCTGGGATTACAGGCGCATGCCACCACGTGGCAAATTTTTGTATTTTTAGTAGAGATGGAGTTTCACCATGTTGGTCAGGCTGGTCTTGAACTCCTGACCTCATGATCCTCCTGCCTCAGCCTCCCAAAATGTTGGGTATACAGGCGTGAGCGACCGAGCCCAGAAAACCCTCCTTTTTAGTGGAACAGAACTCACTTACCCTGAGAGGTGAGAGGATAGAGGGATTCAGAAAGTACATTCACAACAACTCACAGATGAATGCACCACAAGGCTGGGCTTGAATGAATCCGGGTCTTTGGGGCAGCATATCCCTCCCGTCCAGATGCTGCCTTTAGAGACAGAGCCCTGGGCTGATATGGCAGAAGGTTCTGGAATTCAGGGACAATCTAGTCCAGTCTGTTCCTTGGATGGCCTTTCTCCTAGTTCAGACAAGTCTCTCCCAAAGCACCGGGCTCTCTGCTCAAACAGGCAGGCAGGGCTTCCTCGATGAGTCCTCTCCTCTCAGAGGGTTCACATAAGCAGAGAGGGGCACACCGACCCTGTCTAAATGAGAGAACCCTTTATGGGAGGTAGCTGGGCATTCCATTTTGTGGCCTTGAAAATACGTGCCCTGCCCAACACAACAAACTCACCTGTAGAAGTAATCTAGAAAGAATCAGGGATGTGGAAAATGATCTAAGGGCTAAAGCAGTGCACCACAGCGTCATTCATAATCACAACAGTGGGTGACCTGAATGGCCAGTGGTGGAAGATCGGTAAAATAAACCATGGCACAACCACAAATGGCACGCTCTGCAGCCTTTAAAAACCGTGTGCAGGCCGGGCGTGGTGGGTCACACCTGTAATTCTAGCACTTTGGGAGGGTGGATCACTTAAGGTCAGGAGTTCGAGGCCAGCCTGGCCAACATGGCGAAACTCCGTCTCTACTAAAAATACAAAAATTAGCCAGGCGCGGTGG
>NW_012115688.1:2928421-2933343 GCF_000951035.1 Colobus angolensis palliatus | reverse complement strand
GGAGTTTCACCATGTTGGCCAGGCTGGTCTTGAACTCCTGACCTCAGGTGATCCACTGGCCTTGGTCTCCCAAAGTGCTGGAATTACAGGCATGAGCCACTGCACCCGACCTAATTTTTGTATTTTTTTGCACAGAGTCTCACTATATTGTTTAGGCTGGTCTCACAACTCCTGGGCTCAAGCGATCAGCCCACTTCCGCCTCCCAAAATGCTGGGATTACAGGCGTGAACCACCATGCCCGGACGCCAACCCCAACAGCTTTAAGGAGACTTCAGCCAAGCTCTTTGGAAAGTAGGAGGAAGTTCCTGCAGGTGAGTCTCGGCAGACATTGGGGATGGAACCTAGGCTGGCTTATTCATTGTGGCTTTGCTGGTGCAGCAGTTTAGGAATTTGAGTTATTTGAAGTGGCAAGGATAAAGAAAGATGTAATTTTCCTAAATACATAGCTGGAGGCCTTTTAATTATTTTACTGCTAAGGAGGTCATAAGCAGTGGTTCTCAAGCTTTGGAGTGCCGAAGAATCACCTGGCTGCTTGTCAGAAGTGGAGATTCCTAGTGTTAAGCCCCAGGGATAATTTAATCAACCCCCTCATTTTATAGACAGGGCAGGGGAGGCAGAGGGCCAAGCCATGTGCCCAAGGGCACCAGCTGGTCAGCAGCGCAGGGATTAGGATCTGGGCATCTGATGTGGGTGTCTTTCACTAATTGCCTTGCCTCTCAATTTGCCTGTGTCAGTTGTTTGCCTTAAAGGAAGTGTTAGACAAAAAGGGCTCCGAGGTTTTTTCCCACCACCAACCAATTCTCCATCACCAACTGGATGTCCGAAAATTCAATTCTGACACTACCCAGAATTAGCATACACCCCACAGGTTAAGGACTTGGTCCTACAAGACTGCCCACACTTCTGACACCAGCTACAAATGGGGTGTCCAGGCTACCCATACTTCTGCCCAACTGGGTATAAATTTGGAGGTTCCCATGAACCTTTCTTCCTATTGGGCTTTTTTGTTTTGTTTTGTTTGAGACAGGGTCTTGCTCTATTGCCCAGGCTAAAGTGCAGTGCTACAATCTTGGCTTACTGCAACCTCCACCTCCTGGGCTCAAGCAATCCTCCCGCCTCAGCCTCCTGAGTAGCTGGGACAACACAGCTACCATGCTCAGCTAATTTTTAAGTTTTTTGGTAGAGACAGGGTCTCACTATATTGCCCAGGCTGGTCTTGAACTCCTAGATGCAAACTGATCCTCCTGCCTTGGCCTCCCAAAGTGTTGGAATTACTGGCATGGGCCACTAAGCCCACACTCCTATCAAGTTTGATAATTTGCTAGAATAACTCAGACTCAGGAAAGTGCTCTACTCACCACTGCATTTTATTATACAGGATGAGAATGAACAGCCAGATGAAGTATCTAGGTGAGGTCTGGAAGGGTCCTGAGTGTAGTAGCCTCTGTCCCCATAGACTTGGGGGGGCAAGGGGGTTTGGGGTTTTTGTGAAGCTTTCATTACATAGGTATGATAGATTAAATCACTGGTCCATGGCGATTGAACTCCATCTCTGGCCCCTCTCCCCACCCTGGAGGCTGGGAGGGGAGGGCTGAAAGTCCTGTCCCTCTAATCATGTGGTTGGTTTTCTGGCACCCAGTCCCCATCCTGAAGCTATCTAGGGCTCCCCTATGATAAGCCATGGTCTCTCATTAGCACACAAAAAGACAGTAAATTCCAAGGGTTTTAGGAGCTCTGTGCCAGGAATACAAAAGCCAAATAAGTAATTAATAGTTAATTGAGACAGGATCTTGCTTTTGCACACCCAGGCTGGAGTGCAATGGCATGATCCCAGCTCACTCCAGCCTTGACCTCCCAGCCGTGATTCTCCTGCCTCAGCTGCCTGAGTAGCTGGAACCACAGGCACGCGACACCACGCCCAGCCAATTTTTTGTTTTTTTAGAGATGAGATCTTGGTATGTTGCCCAGGCTGGTCTTGAACTCCTGGGCTAGAACGATCCTCTTGCCTCAGGCTCCCAAAGTGCTGGGATTACAGGGGTGAGTCATATTTTTTTTTTTATTACAACACATGGGGTATTTGCAATTTGTTTTTTGGAAAATACCACTGCATTGCAAAGACAAAATAAGCCTTTATAATGATAATGCTTATTCCGGTCGTCTCTAGCTCAGTTGTCTATAGACGGCTGAAGGGCACACGTCGGACCCTGTTGGTACAGGAGGGCTGGGATGTGGGGGGAATGGTGACTGGGAGATGGGCAGGTTTTCCTTCCCATGACTCAGGACCTTGAACTTCAAATTCAAGGAGCCAATAATGGAGCACAATTGCAGAGTGGTAACAAAACTGTGAGCCTGCTAGAGACAACCTGACGGGGTGTTCGATACAGGGAGGGTTCAGCCTGCTGCAGACAGCGCCCTTAGGCACCCAGTGAGCTTAAAAAATGTGTTCCATTTGTCAGTTGGGGTGCCTCAAACTCTGGCAGGCCCAGGTTATAATGCAAATGTGTTCAGTGGAAGAAGGCATGAAATCATTCAGAGATGAATAGGGCTGCTCAGTGGGCCTGGGAGAGGAGGGCTCTGCCCAGTAAGACTCCTGCACACCCTCAGGAGATCTGGCCACACCTCCCACTGAGATAAGGTACTCACAGGAGGTTCAAGGCACAGCCTGGGCCTGCGGGCCCAGGGACAGCTCAGCATATGGGGCAGTTTGAAGACAGGCAACTCCATAACTTCCGCCAGAAAATCCAGACATTGAGTGTAATTCGTTTTGGTGTCTTCACATTTCAAGCTCATTTATCCAGGTCAGGAACCATTTATTTTGCATCTAACAAGTCGAGGCCTGTGCAGCATCCTTCTAACATATGGCCTGTTCATGCCCTGCCTCTGAGCATCTGTTACAGCCATGTTTTGGGAGGAGACTGACTCAGTCAGTTTCGCATCGTCAGCTGGCGGGGCAATCCCACTGTGCAGCTGCTTGAGGAGGGGCATGTGGCCTGGCCCAGCCCCCTTGGCTTCCCCGGCCCCTCAAAACCTGCTTTTTAGAGAAAGAAAGGGGGGCACCTGGCAGGCTACTTGTGAGTCACTCATCTCCTGGGAAATGTTCCAGACGCCACTTAGAGGAGATCACTCTGGAAAGCTCCCTGATGCCCAGCAAGCCCATCACCATGGCAACCTATCCATCCTGAGCTGCTCCTCCCTTGGGCCTCCAGAAAGGAGGCTGACTGGGGTGACGCAAGTTTCTCTGAGGTGAGGCTCATCTCTCATCGAAACAAAGCTGTCTTGAAATATTTCAGATAAATAGATATAATGAATAATATAAGAAATACCTGTGCCGCAGCCAGGCACAGCGTCTTATGCCTGTAATCCCAGCTACTCAGGAGGCTGAGGTGGGGGAATCGCTTGAACCTGGGAGGCAGAGGTTGCGGTGAGCTGAGATCGTGCCACTGCACTCCAGCCTGGGCGACAGAGTGAGACCCTCTCTCTCAAAAAAATAATAATAATGTACTCAAACAATGTTGAGAATGTTTACGTAAACGGGGAAATGCTTATCGCGTAACGCTTCGTTAAAACTGCACACACCAGTGCAGGCTGATACGACTGTGATGATGGAAACGTTCTGCACCTGCCCGGTCCCTTATTCCATAGACAATAACCATAGGCTACTAATGAACACATGATGTCTTGGGCTAGCACAACTGAAGAACTGAATTTTACATTTTAACAAATTTAACATTTAAAGAGCTGCATTTGATTAGCGACTTCTGTATTGAATTGCACAGGTACACTAAATCCCAAGTATGTTATGAAAAGGTGTGGGTGGCTGGGCGTGGTGGCTCATGCCTGTAATTCTAGCACCTTGGGAGTCCAAGGCAGGCAGATCACTTGAGGCCAGGAGTTCAAGACAAGCCTGGGCAACACGGCAAAACCCCGTTTCTTCAAAGAAAAACTCGCCGCGTGTGGTGGTGCACACCTATAGTCCCAGCTACTCAGGAGGGTGAGGCAGGAGAGTCGCTTGAGCCAAAGTAGAGGATGCAGTGAACTGTGATCGCAGCACTGCACTGCAGCCCAGGTAACAGATCCTGTTTCAAAAAAAAAAAGAAAAGAAAAAAAGAAAAAGAAAAAGGTATGAAAAACACATTAAACACATAAAAAATGGCTGAAAGAATATTCCAAAGTGTATACAGTAGTTTTCTCTGTTAGGCAGGTTATAGATTTAAATTTTCTCTCATTTTTCTGCTTTCAAATTCTCAGACAATGAACAGATTTCTTCTCCATCAGAACAGCAGAGGAATATCAGGAGGAGGAAAAAAGGAGGTAAAAGGAGTGCCAGTGGAACTCAGGTTGGTAGGAAGAGCCCAGCGGGGCTCCCCTGGCTGAGCTGGCAGGAGTGGGAGTGGGGAGAATCCGCCTAGCACAGGGCTTGTTTTGACAGGAGTGTGGTGCGTGGGAGTTGGGTCTTCTCCAAGAGGCAGGGCAACCTAGCTGACACACTGCAAACCCGGCTTCGTTGGTGTGAGTGTGTGTGTGCACGTGGGTCCTACCATCTGTTGCCCACCTGGCAGGAAAGTGTTGTCTCTTCAGCTGTATTTGTTGAGTCTTCAGTGGATTTTGTTGTTTGAATTTCTCACTTGCTTCCCAGCCTGACTTCAGCTGCTTCTCCCAGTTACCAACAACTTTTTCTTATAAAAACACTCGAGACAGTCTCACTGTGTCACCCAGGTTGGAGTGCAGTGGGGCAATCTTGGCTCACTGCAACCTCCACCTCCTAGCTTAAGTGATCCACCTTAGCCTCCCAAGTAGCTGGGACTACAGGTGTGTGCCACCATGCCTGGCTAATTTTTTTTTGAGACAGGGTTTCACTCCCATCACCCAGGCTGGAGTGCAGTGGTGCGCTCTCGGCTCACTACAACTTCTTCCTCCTGGG
>NW_012115688.1:2911546-2928371 GCF_000951035.1 Colobus angolensis palliatus | reverse complement strand
GAAGTGCTGGAATTACAGGAGTGAACCACTGTGCCTGGCCCAGAGCTCCTTTTTTTAGTTGGGGGGACAGGGTCTTGCTCTGTTGCCGAGGCTGGAGTACAGTGGCGTGATCCTGGCTCACTGCAACCTCCACCTTCTGGGCTCAAGCCATCCTCCCACTTCACCCTCCTGTACCTGGGACCACAGGTGTGCACCACCATGCCCAGCTCATTTCTTTTTCCCTTATTTTTTTTGCAGAGACAGAGTTTCACTATGTTGCCCAGGCTGGTTTTGAACTCCTGAACACAAGGGATCCTCTTGCCTTGGCCTCCCAAAGTGCTGGGATTACAGGCATGAGCCACGCGCCTGGCCCAAAGCTCTTTTTTGATCTCTTATCATATGGCCTTCCTTACCCTACAAGAGACTTCCTCTATGCTGAGCTTAAGGTTTATCACTATATATATACATATATGCATGTTCTGACCCACAGAACATAAAACCATTTTAAAGTGTATAGAATTATATATCACAAGGGTGGGCAACCAATACCACTATATTTGCATGTTTTAAAATCTGTACAACTGGGATTGTATGGCAGGTCTTTCGCAATTTGATTTTTGTATCATTGCTGCTTACAAGGTTCGTTTGTGTTGATGCACATAGCCGCCAGCTTGTGCATTTCACTGCCAAATTGTATACCATTGTGTGACTGCTTTACAATTGACCCATTCTCCTGGCAGGCATTGGGCTGTGAAGGTGTTCACGACATGCCACCCCAAAATATGCCACTCTGGCCTATTGACTATTTTGAGTTAAAGGCACCTGTGGCCTGGTGAGGTGGCTCATGCCTATAGTCCCAGCACTCTGGGGGGCCGAGGTGGGAGGACTGCTTGAGTTCGAGACCAGCCTGGCCAACATGGTGAGACCCTGTTATTAAAAAGAACAAAAAAATTATCTGGGCGTGGTGATATGTACCTGTAGTCTTAGCTACTCAGCAGACTGAATGTGAAGACCACTTGAGCACAGGAAGTTGAGAATGCAGTGACCTATGATCGCACCACTGCACTCCAGCCTAGGAGACAGAGTAAGAACCTGTCTCTAAGAAAAGGCACCTGAAAAACAGGTGTAAGGACACCCTGATCGTCCTTCTTTTTCTTTAAAAACAGATGAAATTGTCATGTAAAATGAAACCTTCTTTTTTCTGAGATGGAATCTCACTCTGTCACCCAGGTTGCAGTGCAGTGGCGTGATCTCGGCTCACTGCAAGCTCCACCTCCTGGGTTCCCGCCATTCTCCTGCCTCAGCCTCCCAAGAAGCTGGGACTACAGGTACCCGCCACCACACCTGGCTAATTTTTTGTATTTTTAGAAGAGATGGGGTTTCACCATGTTAGCCAGGATGGTCTCAATCTCCTGACCTTGGGATCCACCCACGTCAGCCTCCCAAAGTGCTGGGATTACAGGCGTAAGCCACCGTGCCCGGCCTATTTTTTTTTGATATGGAGTGTGTCACTCTATCACCCAGGCTGCAGTGCAGTGGCATAATCTCGGCTCACTGCAACCTCTGCCTCCTGGGTTCAAGCGATTCTCCTGCCTCAGCCTCCGGAGTAGCTGGGATTGCAGGCGTGTGCCACCACGCCCGGCTAATTTTTGTTTTTGGTAAATATGGGATTTCACCATGTTGGCCAGGCCGGTCTCAAACTCCTGACCTCAGGTGGTCTGCCTGCCTCAGCCTCCCAAAGTGCTGGGATTATAGGCATGAGCCACCATGCCCAGCCAATGTATCCTTCTTTTTTTCTTTTGAGATAGAGTGTTGCTCTGTTGCCCAGGCTGGAGTGCAGTGGCATAATCTCGGCTCACTGCAAGCTCTGCCTCCTGAGTTCACACCATTCTCCTGCCTCAGCCTCCTGAGTGGCTGGGAATAAAGGCGCCTGCCACCATGCCTGGCTAATATTTTTGTATTTTTAGTAGAGACAGGGTTTCACCCTGTTAGCCAGGATGGTCTCGATCTCCTGACCTCATGAACCGCCCGCCTCAGCCTCCCAAAGTACTGGGATTACAGGTGTGAGCCACAGCGCCTGACCCAATGTATCCTTCTTATACCAGAAGGAAAGAAACACTCTTATCACCATGGGGGGAAGTTAAAGGCTGAGAGAAATCTGTACGAACCTTGTTAACAAACCTGTATCTTCCCACTTTTTCAACCAATGTAACTCCCCTAGCTCAGGCCCTTTCATCTTGTCACACTTACTATCCTTTGCCCAACTCAGTATATGAGCTTTCAACTCCTGTTTCTTTGGGTCTTCATGTTTCTTGTGAGGACACCCACGTACATGTAAATAAATAAATAAATAAATAGAGTAGAAGAAAAATTTTTCCTCCTCTACAGTAGTTTCCAAGTTTTTATAATTATCAATACAGGTTAAGCTTTCAAATCCAAAATGCTCCAAAATATGAAACTTTTTGAGTGCCAACATGATGCTAAAAGGAAATGCTAACTGGAGCATGCTGGATTTCAGATTTTCGGATTTGGGATGCTGGATCAGTCTAATGCAAATATTCCAAAATCCAAAGAAATCCGAAATCTGAGACACTTTCTGTCCCAAGCATTTCAGATAAGGGATACTTTTTCTTTTCTTTTTTTAAATAGAACGCTTCATGAATTTGCATGTCATCCTGTATTAGTCCATTTGCACGCTGCTGATAAAGACATACCTGAGACTGGGAAGAAAAAGAAGTTTAATTGGACTTAACAGTTCCACATGGCTGGGGAGGCCTGAGAATCATGGCAGGAGGCGAAAGGCACTTCTTACATGGTGGAGGCAAGAGAAAATGAGGACGATGCAAAAGCAGAAACCCCTGATAAATCCAACAGATCTCGTGAGACTTATTCACTACCACGAGAACAGTATGGGGGAAACCGCCGCCATGATTCAAATATCTCCCATCAGGTCCCTCCCGTACACGTGGGAATTATGGGAGCACAATTCAAGATGAGATTTGATTGGGGACACAGCCAAACCATATCACATCCTTGTGCAGAGGCCATGCTAATGTTCTCTGCATCACTCCATTATTTTTTAGTATATGTGCTGCCAAAGTGAGCACCAGACGAGGGGTACTTAACCTGTACTCCTGTCTCTTTGTGCACGTGCTGATGCTTCTCCAAGATGTATTTCGGGAGTACAGTTGCTGCATCCGGGGCCAGGTACAACTCCGGATTTATTAGACATTGCCAAAGTGCTCTGTAAAGTGGCACTAATTTATACTCCTGCAAGTTTGGCTGTCTTGGGGAAGGAGGACTCAGGGGCACAATTTAATTACAGTAACGTGGATGGTGTATTTCACTTAATAAAGTGTTGTGAGCTAGGCAGAGCAGGATTATTCACCATCCTCAGCAACCTTTCCAAGGTGAGGAATCCGAGACGCAGGGGTGGAGGGATTTAGCTGGATCCCAGAGATAGGAGGGTTAGAGGCAGGATGTTAAGTCATGTGTCTGACCTGACAGCACTCTCCTTACGTTAGTTTCTCTCCCTCCTCCTCCCTAGCACAGCCACCTTGTACCTTATATGAGCACAGACTCAGCCTATGCATCATCTTTCTGAGACCACAAACAATGAAAGCTGGCTCCATAGCAGGGAGAGAGGCCCCAAGGAGGGGCTCTGTGGTGCGACCCTGCTGGACTTCTCCATCCCAGTTTCCTTGTTGGGGTCAACTAGCTGTGTACGAAGATTGCATCTGGTAGTATTTTTGGACTTAAGTTGCTCTAGGAGGGCATAAACAAAAGCAACAGTAAAAAAGACTTAGCAGGCTGGGTGTGGTGGCTCACACCGATTGCTTGAGCTCAGGAGTTGGAGACCAGCCTGGGCAACATGGTGAAACCCCATCTCTACCAAAAATATAAAACTTAGCCAGGCATGGTGGTGCATGCCTGTAGTCCCAGCTACTCAAGAGGCTGAGGTGGCGGGATTGCTTAAGCCCAGGGAGGCTTAGGCTGCAGTGAGCTAAGATCGCTCCACTGTACTCCAACCTGGGCGACAGAGCGAGACTGTCTCAAAAGAAGTAGCAGAAGAGGCCAAGACGGGAATCTCCAGCCCAGAGAAGGCGGGGCAGGGGAGATGCACTCAACGTCCCTGAGTTGCTGAACCTCCCACACACCAAGTGGCTGCAGTCATCTGGGCATCTCCTCCCTTCACTCCCTAACCCCAGGTAGTGTCTCAAAGGGAAGAGGGCAACACCCTCCACTCAGAAACGCTCAGCACAGAAACGTGACCATGGAGCAAAGCTTAGATGTGGGTGACACCTGGCCACTAGGCCTGTCTGAAGCAAGGCTGGAGTCCTAGGTAAGGACTTCTCAGTAGCACCCCCTCTCCTCTGCAGAGAGTGGGTCAGAAGCTGCCCTAGACTGGGCAGTACCAGAGCTGAGGCCAGGGTGCCTCAGCTAAGCTCATCTCATTTTGTGTCAAGAACTCTTGATACAAAAATTCGGTACCAGCAGGCAGGTGCCATTCTCTTCATCTGCAAGAACCTTCTCAACCTTTGGTTTTTCTGTCTCCTTGCCCTCAGGTCTTTCCTTCCCAACATGGCGCTGGGATCCAGGGGGTGAAGAGAGGCTGTTTAATCTTGCTCCCTCCCACATCCTGCCCCCCAGCCATGCCATGTGTGTGCAGCCCTGGCTGTGTTACCGGATGACCTCAGGCAAGTTTCCTCCTCTGAAAGGGCAGAGGATCTAACAAGATAGCGTGCCAGGAAGCACCTGGCACGCAGGACCAACCAATCGTTTGCTGATGAAGCTAAAAACTTCTGATCCTTCCCAGAAGCCCACCATTCTCAGCCCAATTCCTGTTTGTTCACCTGTGCTTTTTGGTAATTAAAAAAGTCATAAGTCTTACCCAACATGCCTGAGCAATTCCAGATCTGGCTAAGGACTGATACCAAAAAGCAGAAGACTGCTCTTAAAAGTCTGTTCTAGGCCCTTTCCACCACCCCGTGTCACACCGCAGACCACATCACACCACACCACATTACGCCACACCACACACTCCCATCTCGCCACACCAACCACACCACCTCTGTTCTCCTGCCACGAGGCAGCATGGCACCTGGAAAGCCTGTCACTGGCCTTCCTGGGCCATGCCCAGGTACCAGAAGCACCATCACTCCACTCCTGCCCAGGAGGTCTCCTGGCCTTCGCAGTGCCAGCCACTCAGCTAGCCTGTACTGCCCAGTTCTGAAGTCAGGTGCCAGCTAAGTGTCTGTCAGGCCTTAGTCCAGTACCTTTGTATGGGCGCTGACAGTGTACAGCTCACTCAGGATTTCCTTCTTAATGTGTCCCCTTTTGCCCCTAGAGACCTTATGCAGAGTTCCTAATTAGAGCACTGCGTTCCTCAGAAAATAGGTGAGCAGAGCACATCAAGAGGCTTATTTTATTTTTGACATTATCCTGTTTTAGGACAGCTTTTTTCAGTAATGAGAAGGTACCAGATGCCCTGGAAATCTGACACACCCATTTGGGACTTGAAGAGGACAAGAGCAAGGCCAGGAAAGTCAACTCCAGGGGAGTCTCTGGACTCCGCAGGACCAGCTAAGGTGTCCTTGGATTGTCATTGTCAGCCATTCACACCACAGCAGGGGACAAGCACTGTGCCCTGCAGAAGGCTGCCAAACACCTCTTAGCACTGACTCACTCTTTCCACTTCCCACTTCCTGCAAACAGTTTCCTTGACAATTTCCAACTCCTGGATAAAGGGACATCACTTCCTTTGGGAGTTAGATAGATGAGTTTTCACTAAATGTGGATGTGAGAGCTAGATCAAATATTAGTCACTTTGGGCAGGATAGTGTCTGTCATGGTTCAAATCAGACTTGTAATAAAAAAAAGGTGATTTTTTTTTTTTTTTTCTGAGACGGGGTCTTGCTCTGTCGCCCCGGCTGGAGTGCAAGGGCACAATGACAGCTTACTATAGCCTTGACCCCCCGGGCTCAAGGATCCTCCCACCTCAGTCTCCCAAGTAGCTGGGATCACAGCCACGTACCACTATGTCCAGCTAATTTTCAATGTTTTTGTAGAGACAGGGTCTCGCTATATGTTGCCCAGGCTGGTCTCAAACTCCTGGCCTCAAGCGATCTGCCTGCCTCAGTCTCTCAAAGTACTGGGATTACAGGTGTGAGCCACCGTGCCTGGCCAAAAAGGTGATTCTTGATTGAAGGCAAACACACTTTAATCAGTCCCACCCACCAGCCTGGTCTCAGTGGGTCCACTGAGAAAGGCTAGGCATTTGCTGAGGAGGCTCAGTCCTTTAAGCATGAGGTAGGAAGAGGGTGGGACAGGTAACAATGCTGGCAGAGAAGGTAGGTCCCACTGAAGGCACAGATGGGCTCAGGCAGCACAGATGACCAACAGGAATACCCAAGAGTGGTCCATCCCCATCTTGGCACCCCCATGGACACCAACCTGCTTGGTCCTCTGCCTGGGTCACTGGCTGGTGCCAAAGGCCTGCTCCCTTCTGCAGCCACAGCACCCAGCCCTTGGGGATGGTCAGGCAGGGCTTGAGAAGACTCCTGCCTCCTGGGGCCTGGCTTACACGTACAAGAAACAGCCACCCATTTGCAGATACCCACTGCCAATGCCCAAGGACCCTGTCTTGCTGGCCAGTTCCCCTGTCCCTTGAATTTGATCCACACCAGTAAGGAGTGAAAAGAAGGGGCCAGAGGAAGTCCTTCAGAGTCTGGGAAGATGAGGTGACATAGAATCTGCAAAGCTTGGTTTCCAAGTTGTTAAAACAGGCATAGTTAAGACCAGCCTGGGCAACACAGTGAGTCCCCATCTATACAAAAAATTTAAAAGTTAGCTGGGTGCAGTGGCGTATACCTGTGGTCCCAGTTGCTTGGGAGGCTGAGGTGAAAGGCTCTCTCGAGCCCAAGAAGTCGAGGCTACAGTGAACCATGATCATGCCACTGCACTAATTGGGCAACAGAACAAGACTCTGTCTAAAAAAAAAAAAAAAAGAAAAGAAAAGAAAAGAAAACAGGCACAGGATCTTAGGAGCCAGAGAGGACCTCCTTCCTGGACCAGGGTCCCCTCTACCACACTCATGGCCATTGTGAGACTTTGCAGGGTGGGGAGGTGAGCCCTGGGAGGCTGCCCACACTCTCCTAGAACAGCCTGAGCACATCAAAGTCCTTCCTTAGAGCCTCTAACAATTTTTTTTTTTTCCAGATGGAGTCTCACTTTGTCGCCCAGGCTGGAGTGCAGTGGTGCGATCTTGGCTCACTGCAGCCTCCACCTCTCGGGTTCAAGTGATTTTCCTGCCTCAGCCTCCTGAGTTGCTGGGATTACAGGCGTGCAAACCACATCTGGCTATTTTTTGTATTTTTAGTAGAGATGGGGTTTCACCATGTTGGTCAGGCTGGTCTTGAACTTCTGACCTCAGGTGAACCACCCACCTTGGCCTTCCAAAGTATTGGGATTACAGGCATGAGCCACTGTGCCTGGCCTCCCTGTGACAATTTAAAAAACATTATGAAAAATTCAAATCTATATAGAAGTAGAGAGAATAGTAAAATAAATCTAATATACTTCTCTCCCAGCTTCAATAAACCCCACCCACTCCTCTGGGACAATGTTATTTATTGAGATGGGGTCTCACTCTGGGACCACCTAATCTAATCTAACCTATCTAGTCTAATCTTATTACCTATGTATCTACCTACCTAGTTACCTATCTGCCTCTCTGTGACCATTTTTTTGTTTGTTTGTTTTAGATGGAGTCTTCTTTGTTGCCCCGGCTGAAGCGCAGTGGTGTGATCATGGCTCATTGCAACCTCTCAATCTCCTGGGCTCAACTGATCATCCCACCGCAGCCTCCCGAGTAGCTGAGACTACAGAAATGTGCCAGTGCAACTGGCTAATTTTTAAAACTTTATTTTTTTAAGAGATGGGGTCTCACTATGTTGCCCAGGCTAGTCTCAAACTCCTGGGCTCATGTGATTCTCCAGTCTTGGTCTCCCACAGTGCTGGGATTATAGGCATGACCCACTGTGCCCAGCCTGTGACACTTTTAAAGAACAAATAGAGAAAAGCCCGTTGGTTTATAACAAAGACTTGAGTATGCCAGGTACACTGGTTAGCTGACCTACTACATACTCCTAATTACCCCCATCCTTGCCTGTTTTCCATGACACTCACTTTTCCAGCCTTTCCTACAGGTAGAAGTAGTTCAATGACCCAGCTATGGCCACTGAGACATAAATGAAAGTCTGATATGAACTCTCATTGTAAAATGACACACATGTACATAATACATACACACAGATGCATATGTATCAGCCAGAAGAAGCAGTTCATTAGTGAGATGAAGTGAGATCAGTACAGGAGGCTTTTAAAGAGGTTCCATGTAGATCAAGAGAGTGACAGCTGAAGTCAAGGCAAACAGCACAGTTTAAAGTGGCAAAGTGTGAGACTCCGAAGTAGGGATCTACAAATTGGGAAACAGGGCACCTGTAACAGGATTGATACAAATAGCCATGTATTCCCTGACAGGCAGCCAGAATCTGTCAAAAAAGACTAGATTAGAGGGGCTTTCTAAAAGACTCATGGAGAGGTAATGGGTGATTGTGTGGAAGTCAGATGTGGGCAGCAACTCTGCTGGGAAAAGGGGCACCAGTCAAGAGACAGCAGAAAGGAACCAACCTTTCTCCAGAATTGTGACATTAACTGAACACAGGTACAGATGGAGAAACCTGTGTGGGGGCTGGATCCTGAATAAGACAGGCAGGGCCCAAGCACACAGCTACGACTTTCACTGACACACCTGACTTCTCTCTTCATGGCTTGGAGCAAAACAGGAATAGCAAACCCACCTGTAAGAAGAACCCAGCAGGCTTTGCAGCTTTTGTCTTAATCCCTTAGGCTTCACAGGTGTTAACACTGGCTAAAAAGAAAAACCCTAACTTACCACTAACTCAGCACCATTCATTCTATTGGATTCCAGATCATTTTTCAAACAGCGACAGCGCCAGCTCACGTGTTGCTGAGATACTGGCTGCTGAGATGAGGAACTCTGTGAAACGCAATGGAAGAGGGACTCAGAACTCCAGAGAAAAGTTAGGGAAACAGTTGCCAAATGGTGGTGAATGACGGATTATGAGCCAGAGAGTACCACGTGGGAGGACGTTCACATCAAATCTTGGCTGCTACCTCCTGGAGGTCTGGATGTCCTCTCATCAAAATACTGGCAGCTCTTAGGTTATTCTTTTTTTGTTTTTGAGACAGGGTCTCACTCCCTTTGCCCAGGTCAGAGTGAAATGGCACGATCTTGGCTAACTGCAGCCTCAACTTCCAGGGCTTAAGTGATCCTCCCACCTTAGTTGCCTGAGTAGCTGGGACTACAGGCACGCACCACCATGCCTGGCTAATTTCTTTTTGTATTTTTGGTGGAGACTGAGTTTCATCTTGTTGCCCAGGCTGATCTTGAACTCCTGAGCTCAAGCAATCCACCTGCCTCAGCCTCCCAAAGTGCTGGGATTACAGGTATGAGCCACCTTGCCCACCTTCCTCTGTTATTCTTATGTCCCATTTGGGACCATAACTAAGACCTCGCAGGCTGCCTGTTGTGACGCTGGCCTGAAATGCTCTATAATCACTTAGAATTATTTATCAGAGGGGATGTGAATAGACACCGTGTTCAAATTTAACTTGTAAACTACCTTTCTGAATAATAAGATCCATAGCCCATAACCATCTAGTGTTGACAGTCGGGTCTTTGCTGCTATGAATTCTCACCACATTAGAGGCCTAGATTAGGAGACCTGCCATAAACTAGTACTCATACCCGCCGGGTGTGTTGTTAGCTTACTCCACCCGTTGGAGGTACTGGTGTTATTCATGCCATTTGCAGACCAGAAAATGGAGGCACAGAAAAATGACCAGGGCCACAGAGCTGGTTCAGCAAGAAATGGAATGCAGTCTTAGGGATCCTGTCATCACCCAAATCTGTCATGTTACTTGAGTAACACACGTGCACATGCAGGCACACACACCAGGAGCAGGTTGTGGAGTTTCCTGCTTTATTAATATGAATGCTCTCTATCCCCCTTTCCCTCTTCACTGAAGATTTGTTACTCTCCTCCCTGCTGTTCTGCTAAGAATGTCTGACTCTCAGCAGGAAGGTTGGAATTTACATTTTCTTATGAGTATAAAAAAGAAAATCCTTCAGAATATTCTCTGACAAACTAAAAATTAATGAACTATTGAAGTGGGAGCATATCTGAATTTAACTTTTCTTTGGGAAGAGGAAAAAGGCTGAAGGGAAAAAATAGCTAATTCAGCAATACTGTATCCTTCTTTTCAGCCTTACATGGCATCAGTAGGAATCCATTCAGGAGACAGACAGATCAGGAGAGAAGCCCGAGTGGAAATGAGAACAAGCTGCAAAGGGGCCTGGCATTCCAGTTACTCTAGTGAGCCACCTCCTCTAGGTCTTCGGGACAAGGCTGGCTGGGACAAGAGCCTCTTGGTCCCAGAAAATTCACACCCAGGTTGGTCAGCTGTCTTCACCATGCCTGGCAAGACCTCTGCCAACCTGGACAGACCTGGAATGTGCTGTCTTGAACTGGGTGGGACTTTGCAGCAGAATAAAAGGAAGGTGAGTGAGGTCATCATCTTCATCATCCTCTCACAGGACCAACTTTTATTTTATTTATTCATTTAAGGACAAATTTTTAAAAGTAAAGTGAATGAAACCAGTTGTGATTAAGATACATAGACAGAACTTCAATGTAGAAAAAAAAAGACCTTGCTGGGAAACAGATGATGAGAAACACTGGAAAACATTTCACAGACGCACAAAAAGCTCACATTGTAAACAGGATTAAGCTGCTCTTGATTTTGCCCGTAACATCAAGGTTTCATTTTGCTCAGCCTGAGATCTCGCTCAATTTCAAACTGCCTGTGATCCACTCGGTCGAGGAAGGCTTTCCGTTCAATGTACCTAGAAGATGAAAACAGTGTTTGTCAGTAGAATCCAGTAGGAGAAACTCCCTCCCTGCATGGTCCCGTGCCCCAGGGATAAACTAAGTTACAGTAAATGGTGCCAAGAGTGACCACCCATGACTCTTCCAGTACAATCCAAACCACTCACATTTGGTCTAAACAAGGATGGTGAAAATAAAAGGAAGGCAACAGCTTATCAAAGGGAAAGTATATCAGAGGCTGGGTGGCAGGAAGATGCTACAATTTTCTAACAGGACTTTAAGGTAAGAAGGAAGAACACAGGTTTACACAAGCATGGGTTCAAGTCCTAGCTCTAGCTCACTTATTAGCTGGGCAAAGGAATGAACATCTTTGAGCCTCACTTTTCTATACAGCAGCATGGTGATGCTGTATTTCTTGGCTTTAGTGGTGTGTTGAATTGGTGGGTAAGAGAAAGCTATGCCTCCTGTGTACATACATCAAAACGTGAAAAGGCGGCATGTGGTAATGAAGGAAAGAAGACAGTAAAAATGACCTCACAGGGCTGCTGTGAAGATGAAGTGAGCTGAGGTTCATAAACTGCACACTTTAGAAGCGATTTAACTGTTCTGAGCTCTTTTCTTCCCCCCTCACCCTTTTCTCCTCTCCACGGTATCCTCCACCCTGTTTGGGTCTAGGTTGCTTCTGCTAAGATGACAGGAGAACTCTTTCCCTAAATTTCTCTAAGAGAATGAGGTTAAGAGCCTCTGTGGCCTGTAGTCCACATACAGGATCCCCTTGAAAGGTGGACACTCTGCTCCCAAATCTGCTTCGGTTCAGCAAACTTTCCCTCTGTCCTCCAGGCAGGATGGGAAAGCAGGACGGGAAAGCAGCAAGGGCTGAAGCACAGGCGTGCTTGCTGGGAGCGAGGCTGGCTGCTTAATGAGACACAGCTGCATCTTAATGCACCTCCTCGCCATAAAGTGTGCTGCGATTTGCCTGGGGGGAGGAGATCTCTGCTGCTAATTAATCTGTTGAGAGAGCAAAAATTGCCATCGAAAATGGGAGACATAATTGAATCTCTGCACTAATTTTTCTTTTGTTGCACTGTGGAAAATGTGCATCTGTCATTACAAAGTCATTACATTTATAGTGAGAATGCTACTGGGTTCAGGAACCTGTGTTCCCCTGCTGAGTCCAGGGCCTTACTTTCCCTCCCAGCAGCATCCTGGAAAGTACCATCCATCATCCTTCCTCATTTCCAGCGAGGCCTGACTACCTTGACACTTCTGGAGGGCTGGCCAGAAATGTACAGGCTCTGAGGCCAGAGGGCTGGAGGTCTAAGTCCTGTCATTTGCTGTCTGTGTGACTCTGGGCAAGTCACTTAACCTTGCTAGTTGTTTCCTAATTTGTAATAATGATAATAAATAATGGCTAGTCGACTCCATTCTGAAGGACTGTTGTGTGGATTAAATAAAATAGTGTCTACATCACACTGGGCACAGAAAAGATGCTCAATAAAATGGTAGGTAATGTTGTCACCATGGTTTTAGGAAGCCAGCTTCCAACAGGCTCCTGAGGATAGTAGATGGCCCAAGTCTGGACTTACGGTTTCAGCAGTGAGGGACCAAAACACCTGGTCTGGCTCAGATACTAAGCTGCTGTGTCAAAACCGTCAATGAGGCCAGAATGGCTGGAAACACAATGACAGGGCCTGCTCTCAGGTTTGATAAAAGCCCCTGGGGTCAGGGTTGTCAGATTCAACAAATAAAAATACAGGCTGCCTGGCTGAATTCGAACTTCAGAGTCCCTGGCAGTCAGGGAAGCTGCAGACAGTGTGGACCCCTTTAGATAAAAAGAGAAAAAGGGGAGACAGGTAGGGAAGTGTAGACATCTAACAACAAACTCACTTCCCACCTCCCACTAAGAGACCCGTGATTCTCAAGTGGG
Source organism: Colobus angolensis palliatus (assembly GCF_000951035.1). Classification (NCBI taxonomy): domain Eukaryota; kingdom Metazoa; phylum Chordata; class Mammalia; order Primates; family Cercopithecidae; genus Colobus; species Colobus angolensis. Next base: position 2,915,492 of record NW_012115688.1, on the reverse strand, counting down.
GGCTGCTAACCAAAATGGCCTCAGAGGCCATTTTGAGGTTCACTACATTTTGAGGTTCACTACAACTGGTCATCTTTCCACCCCAGCCCCACCAGCCCCAGGGAGGCTCACTACCATGGGGACCAGGATTTTGACAGCACTGAACTTTAACTGTCCCTTGGAAGTGCTAGCAGAAAAAAGAGAGGTGAGCCTCAGCATGAGATCTTGCTGTGCTGTTGTTGGCCCGGGGGTGTAAGAGGAATTTAGGGTATGTTTCAAGAGCCATCTTCCAGTGCTACCTGTCTGGGAGATCAGGTGGAGGAAAGGAGTAAGTATGTGGCTTTAAGCATTTAGGGTCTTTCTTCCTGACTTTATTTTTCTGAGACAGGGTCTTGCTTTGCTGCTCAGGCTGGAGTGCAGTGGTGCAAACACAGTTCACTGCAGCTTTGACCTCTCAGGCTCAAACAATCCTCCTGCTTCGGCCTCTCAGGTGGCTGGGACCACAGGCACATACCACCTGGCTAATTTTAAATCTTTTGTAGAGATAGGGTCTCTCCACGTTGCCCATGCTGGTCTCGAACTTCTGGGCTCAAGCGATCCTCCCACCTTGGCCTCCCAAGTGCTAGGATTACAGGTGAGAGCCATCGGGCCCAGCCCTGACTTTCCTGTAAATAACAAGTGACACTTAAATAAGGATGCTAACTGGGTATGAATAAAGGTCCTGCACGTTCCCAGAAGCTGTGTTGGGTCCAGCTAACCTTGAGACCATCAAGAGTGAAGCCCAGGTTGGGTGCTAAACAGGCAGGTGCAGTCGGAGTTCAGGTTTAGGGAGGCCTCAGGCAGCAACGAGGGGCACATGTGCAGGATGCAACTGAATTCTCAAGGGCAACCCAGACAAAGGCCATCAAGGCAGGTCTGGCGACTATTCCCCAATTCACAGCTATCTGCAGCTGCTAACAGGATGCCTGTGACGGCCTTGGTTTACTGCCAAGAGCTGACCATGAACAAAACTACTTGATGTACTCTCCCATTGCCAAGAGACAGAAAAGGTGCTAAGGATGACAGCAGCTCTGACATTTAGTTTTTGTGTGACTTTGGGCAAGATACTTAATTTTCTGTGCCTTTTTTTTCCTTCTCTGTAAAACAGGAATAACAATTACAATAACCCTCTGGCAATACAATGAAACTGTGAGAAGTGCTTTGTATACAATAAAACAAAAAAATAGCTATGGAAGTTGTCGCGGGCTTGGGGTTCTTGCTTCCCATTTTTTCTTCTTTTTTTTTTTTGGCATTTTTAGTAGAGATGGGGTTTTGCCATGTTGGTCAGGCTGGTCTTGAACTCCTGGCCTCAGCCTCCCGAAGTGCTGGGACTACAGGCGTGAGTCATTCTGCCCGGTCTTGCTTCACATTTCTTCTGACTTGACTTTACCTCTACAGACCCTCAAAACCCAGGGCAACTGGAACAGAGACCGAGAGACTAAATGTCCCCAAAAGAGGAAGGGCTCATTAGGAAGGCCACCTCCTCAAAGGTGGCCACTGAGACTCAGGACGTTTTCATGCACTTCAAGTGGGTCGTGGTCCCAGAACAGACCCACCTGAGGACAAGTGCAATGGGAATCATGGCTCTTGCTCTTGATGTGTCCAGGTGCTTTTCTGGCCTGTGAGCAGCCCTTTTGGGGGCCCAGCATGACTCAGCCCAGTCCACAGGGAAGCCCAGTGGTGGGGGGTGCATCATCCCTTTCTGCTCCCATTGCCTTCTGTGGCCCAATTAAAAGGCTCTTCACTTTCTTTAATAAAATATGCTAAGAACCTAAGGGATTTTCTAGTTTTTCCTTTTAGAACCAGGTTAGGCACAACAGGCTCTGACACCTTTTGAATCTTCCAACCCAAATTATTTATCTGCCACCAATTTCCCCGAGATCTAGGCCAATGAAGAGGGAGGGAGAAATGGAAAAGGACAAGAGAAGGGTAGAAAATGCTACTAGTGAACATGTCAGTACAAGGTGAGCATCCCAAATCCAAAAATTCGAAATCTGAATTCCTCCAAAATCAGAAACCTTTAAAACACTAACAAGACACAAGTGGAAAATTCCACCCCTGACGCCTTTGCTTTCTGATGGTTCAATGTACACAAGCTTTGTTTCAAGCACACAATTATTTAAAATACTGCATAAAATTACCTCCAGGTTTTGTGTATAAAGTACATATAAAACAAATGAATTCTGTGTTTAGACTTGGGTCCCATCCCCAAGATTGCTGATGATGTAAAAGCAAATATTACAAAACTGAAAAAGGTATGAAATCCAAAACACTTCCAGTCCTAAGCATTTCAGATAAGGGATATTCAACCTGTATCTGGGCACCCACGCTGCAGGAAGACAGAGGGCCTCTGAGGGTGGTAAGGTCCAACAGAGTGCTGATCAGATGTGGTCACCCTGGCTGAAGTCCCTGAGATGCCTCCTGCACCGCTGGTCAGGAAAAGGGAGAGCATAGGGAAGTGGAGGGAAACCTGAGGCAGTCACTAAGGACACACTAAGGCTGCATTATCATCACGCTGCCCAAAGCCAGCATTCTGTTCCCCAAGTGAGCATTCAAGGCAGCACAGACACAGGACAAAAAGTGGGTAAACGCCATTTTCCAACACCACAAAGCAATGGGCTATGGAAGCACTCCGAGGCTAGAATAAGGCTCTGGGAATGATGTACAGAGATACGGACTTTGCTATCCTGAGAAATGGAATTGAAAGAAGCAGTTTGCCCAATAGTACATCTCCCCTCTTCCGGAGGATTTAACTTGCAAACATCTCAAGGGTTAGACTGGAAGGGCGGTGATTCTAATTAAGTTTCTTCTCCACTGCCTTCTTCCCCTATCACCTCCAGGTTGTGCTGGTTCTGAAAGAGTGACTCTGAGAGGTCATGAAAATAGATTTTTTTAGAGAAAGAAAATTATTTTCTCCAGTCCCTCCTTCATGCCTCTCCAACTCACAAAAACACCTGGTCTCCAATCGTAACTTCAATGGATTAGTCAGACAGCAGCGCTGGCATTAGCCAGTATTTCTCTTCTCTGTGCATGGATTCCTCCCCCTAAGTCAGTTGGCCCCTGCCTTAGCACTGCTAGATGCCAAGCTGCTGCTGCTGATCACCACCAAGATACCTGTGTAATGGGTTACAGGACTGCAGGGCTGACTCTGATCCTAGAATGCTGTACTGGGCCCTGGGAGTCTGGAGCTCAGAGGAAAAGCAGCAGTTCTTTGCTGGACAGATGACTGTCTCCAGTACAGGTACTTCAACCAACTCTTCTGACTGAAATGACGCCTGGATGGAAACATCATTCTGACGTATTATGCTCTTCTTTTCTGCGCGGTTAATGCTAATCCTACTAGACTGCCAAACAAAAGCCATGACTATCTGCTAGCTAGTGGGATGGGTGTTTAGACACTGCCATGGTGCAGCACCTGCTCTGGGCTGGTTAACAGAATAGGGAACAAGATGTTGCCCTCAGGGGCTTACCATAGGTGAACAAAACATGACAACATGCATCAGATGACAGTAAATGTCACGGAGAAAACCAAACAGGGTAATGTGACTGAGGGTTCCTTGGGTTGGGGGTACTCTAGAATGCCATCCGTGTAGAGCCCTGGATGACAAACCAGAGCCTCCCGGGGAAGGAACACTACACAGAGACAGTGAGGCTGGCCTGCAGTGAGCTGGCGGAGAAGAGGACAGAGGTAGGCAGGGGACAGGCTCGGAGAGGGCCTGGCTAACACTGATTTGAAGGGCTACCGGGGGGCGTTCCGCAGGGAAGAGATGAAAAATGGTATTTTTAAATGACTGCTTCTGCTGCTGGGTGGAGAATGGATGAAAGGGTACAGAGGAATGTCTGTTCATATCCTTTGCCCACTTTTTGATGGGGTTGTTTGTTTTTTTCTTGTATATTTGTTTGAGTTCTTTGTAGATTCTGGATATTA
>NW_012115688.1:2906672-2908896 GCF_000951035.1 Colobus angolensis palliatus | reverse complement strand
TAGGGTAGACAGTGATGTGCCATTTTCTAAGAATTCTGAGGAGTGAGGGTTCTGTTTATGGAGGGAAAGCAAGTATTTGGTTTTGAAAGTTAAGTCTGATGTGTCTTGGACAACCAGAAGGAGATGTCAACTAATAGCTGAAATGTAAGTCTGGACCTTAGTGGAATGGTCAGGGCAGGGGATACTTTTTCTTTTTTTTTTTTTTGAGTCTTCAGTTAAGAATGGTAGCTGCAACTTGCAACTTGTGAGCTTTCCTGGGGAGGAAGAGATGGCTGCCCAGGGCCCAGCCCTGGGACTTTCCAAGTTTAAAGGCCCAGGGAAGGAAGAAAAGCCAGCCAGAGAGTCTGGGCGGAGATGCCACCAAGCTCTGCTTCCCACCACTGTGGAAAATATTCCTGAAGAGTTGGCAGGAACACATCAAGAAGAAACTTAAAGGAATAAAGCATCTAGTTTTCCAGTAAGGCCCGAGGTATGGTGGGGTCAGTAATGGCAGGTGGGAGAAAGAAAAGTGAGCACAGGACTCATGGAAAAGGGAGAGGACTCCTATTGATAAACATGCTCGGCCTTTCCTCTACTTATTTAATTCCCACAATAATCATGAGAGGTATATTAAAATGTTTCTACTTTATAGATGAAGAAAATGGGGCTGGTACCCATGGTATGGGAAGAGCCAATATTTGAATTGCTTATTGTAAAACATACACACAGAAGAGTGCATGAACTGGGCAAGGGCAATGAATCATTATAAAACAAGTGCTCGCGTGGCTCTGACTTGGTTAGAAGTAGAAGGCTGGAGCCTCAAGGAGGTGCCTGTATAATTCTTCCCCAAAAACCTGCAGCCCACTCAGGTGACAGCCTGCCCAGAGCCTGTGTCTGTGTGTTCATTTCCTTGCTTTAAGTTTCTTTTTTCTCAACATTAGAGTTTCGTTGTGTCTTTCTTTTCGTTGTGTCACTGCACCTGTCTTATGCCTCTAGAATTTTGAACCTGTGGTCTAGTGATTCTCAACCTTGGCTGTGCATGAGAATCACCTGAGAAATAAAATTTAAAGATGCAGGTATTTGTGACCTACCTGTTCTAGACTCTTGATTCAGCAGCTCTGTACAGAGGTGGTCACCTGAACTTTGGAAAATGTCACCAGAGGATTCTCATGCTCAGCCAAGGTGAGGAACACAGCTCCAGTCCCTTCACTGGCCTTCACTGGCCTAGGGGCTGGGCTCCCTTAATCCATCTGCAGGAGCCAGAAAAGGAGAGTGAGTGGAGGCATGGGGCTGGGCACTCAAGAAGGCAGATGAGAAGGGCTGAGGCAGAGTACAGAGCCAGTAGATCTGCACTGGAAACACGTAGTCACATCTGTGGAATCTGGCTGGGTGAATGAGGGGAGAAGCCTCAAACAAAGGAGGGAAAAGCAGAGCATAAAGGAGAACGGTATTAGTTAGTTGTTCCCTAACCCAGTTATGTGACTTTCCCCTCCTGAAAAGTTCTTACTAGGCAGATGTTATTTTTAATCTTGTCTTCTCTTCTAGTCTACATTTTGTTAACTCTTCCTATCTTTAACAGCACCACTCCTTACCTTTTTTTTAATTGAAAATTTTTATTTTTTGGGACAGAGTCTCACGCTTTCACCCAGGCTGGAGTGCACTGGTGCGATTAGAGCTCACTGCAGCCTCGATCTTCTGGAGGTGAGTGATCCTCACACCTCAGCCTCCCAAGTAACTGGGACTACAGGTGTGCACCATGCCCAACTAATGTTTAGGATTTTTAGTAGAGGCGAGGTCTTGCTATGTTGCCTAGGCTGGTCCTGAGCTCAAGCAATCCTCCTGCCTTGGACTCCCAAAGTGCTGGGATTGCAGGAGTGAACCACTGCTCCCAGCACTCCTTACTTGTCTAAGACCTCTATTAACTCAAGCAGAGTCAACACTGTCCAACTCAAATAATCAATATTCAGAAAAGCAATAAGGTGTAGCACACACTGATAGTTCCTCTGCTGTTTCAGATCACTGTGCAAGAGTGGAGAACAGGACGGAGCTGCAAGTTACTAGAGCTGAATCTGAACGGAGAGGTTTGGGGCACATGTCAGAGCTGCCACTCGTGAAGAGACAACACTGCACTTCATCCGGAGCCTTTCCCTGATCACTCTGGCTCCTTCTCCCTGTCCTGTAGCATTCCAGCTTAGACTGACCTAGAAGTCTGCTAGTTAAACAAGCTTATGAAGCTGTTTAAAAT
>NW_012115688.1:2905555-2905967 GCF_000951035.1 Colobus angolensis palliatus | reverse complement strand
GGCAACACAGTGAGACTCTCTCTCTTAAAAAAAACTTGAATGACTTGGACTTAATGCAAGCCTTTATGTGACAGGTGTTCCGTAAAGTGCTTTATGCATATTACATATATATAAGCAATACATGTATTATCTCATGAGATCATCACAACCACATAGTGAGGATGGTATCATTATCCCAATTTTATTGGTGATGGAGCTGAGCCTCAGAGGTGTCCAGCATGCTGCTGGAGAAGAGCTTACTGGTGAGGGGCAGAGGTGCTGAGCAGCCAGGGCTCTCTGAGTGGGACACTCAACATTTCCTTTTATGGCTAGGGGTGAGGACCATTGATTTTGAGCCATGAAGTCACTTCTGTGGTAACTTCCTTAGTGCCTTCTGAGGTCCGTAAGTACTTATGCACACCATTTCTTTCTT
>NW_012115688.1:2902732-2905230 GCF_000951035.1 Colobus angolensis palliatus | reverse complement strand
CACCATTTCTTTCTTGATGTTTTGTTTAATCACCAGTAAGACAAATATGACAAGGAGAGGACCCTTTCTACAACTGAATACACAGGTTATGAACATCCTCTTTGTATTCCACAGTGAAGAGAAAGAGGTGCAAGTGATGGCCTGTGGTGCTGTCTGAGGGCCTGGCCTATCACACAGGCTATAGCCAAGGGTAAAGCCCCGCCCTGGGCCATGATGACACAGACAAAAAAAATGTCACAATAATGTAACATCTAGGCACTCCACTGGCTCTGTTTTTGAAGGATTTGAACTAGTTTGGCTTCTCAGAAGGACAAATGATTCAGATAAGGCCAAGGCTGCTACCGTGGGCTAGATCCAACCACTAGGCAACTTATAGTTCACTGGAGCTGTAATTCAGCAAATTCAGCTTGGCAGACGTGACTGGCCCTGAGAGTACTCCTCACATGCCCCACCTTCCCTCCACCCGCAGTGGCCTTCCCAGTGACGGGCCCTGCCCCACATTGGAACAGAGCCTTACTGACAAACCAAAGTGCTTACATTTTTAGTTCCATCATGAAAAGCTCCTGCTTGCTTACAGTGGGCAGTCTGTCTCCTGATTTCAGGGTTCTGAGGATTTTCCAAGGCATATAACCTACTCCTTCTTACCCCTCTTTCCCTCGATTATGGATAGCCAGTTCTTCACCAATCCCCTCTTCCTCCTTGAAGCTCTCCCAGTCCAGTTTGGACTTCTCAAGGGTGCTCATTTTCTGTTTCTTGGCACCAATTTTCCCCAAAAGGTTGCTCATGCCACTTGATCTTTTTAACCTAAGGAAAGAAAATATGAAAGAGGTAGCCGATAAAAACTCTGATCTCTAGATTAACAGTTTTTCTGCTGCACATGGGAATCCTCTAGATTGGAGCCATTTATCTTAGTGGAAGTCATGTTCATATTTGGGGTATTTCCTTCCTCGTGTGGAGAGCACTGTAAGTAAACTGGAATTCTAATGTGCTTTTCCTGCTTAACACCACTGTCTGCTCTCCTGAGCTGCGAACAGGAAATCCTGCCTCCTTCAGACCTCTGTGGGCTCTGTGTGGCAGGTCTCTGCTTGCAAGGAGGGGAGGAGCAGCACTTCAGGCAGGGCTTTGGAGTCACATGCCAAGGTCCAACTTCCAGCTTAACTGTGCAACTCTAGGCTAGTTATTTACTGCATGTTCCTTGGTTTCCTAATCTACAAAGCGAATGCTTACTCACAGGCTGTGGTGTATCTTACATGTAAAGGGCTAAAATTGCACTTGGCACAGCATCAAGGTGTAATAAGCATGAGCCACTCTGAGTCACTGTCATCGTTTAAGCTTAAAGCCCCAGGGGGTTCTTTTAACAGAAAGAGAACCAGTTCCCAACACTGATGAGTGAAAAGTCATAGTACTGTAAAAGGGTTCTAAAATCAGTTTCCTTTCAACTCCTGTGAATTAGGCCCTGGTTTTTCCCAGGAGGTAGAGAACATTCCTCACTCTGAAAGCTCACATGCGGAATGTACAGCCTGTGCTCCACTTGCTGGTGATGCTATCATGGACAGTGGGAGAAACCCCAGATACCCAAATTCAAGTCTTGGCAAGTCAAATATTTCCCGTCATTGTTAAACATATGAGATAATGTAAGAAAAGCAAAATGCAGTTAAGATGGTATGAGGCAAGGTTTGGTCTCTTTATGAAATGAAACGAAATCATCTACCAGCATGTAGGAACTTGGAAGTTATTTTCTGCCTCATAGGGATATGCAAGAAAGTTAAACATTTAAAAACTATGAGCTAATGTCAAATGGTCTACTGATAATAATACCTTTACTTGTCTAGAATGTTTGTTCTCCAAGTGCTTTTGTAGCCATGATCTCATCTAACTCTTACTAAGGCTTGTGACACAGGACCCAGTCTCAGAGTTGGAAGGGATCACCTTTGAAATAACCTAGTATCACCCTAACCCATTCCGAAACCCCACATCCCTGCCGCACAGCACGGTGAACGACCACTCACCCCCTGTGCCTAGGGTGAGCCAACAGGTCAACGTCCACACTGAACAACAGACTGCTGGGACTGAACAATGATCCTAAGCATTCTCATTCTATTAACTTTAGTAGAGAGGATGTCAGCTTCCCTGTTTGGGTCTCACCCCAGTACATGCTGAGCTTAAGATCAACTCAGAATAGGCTGGGCAAACTTCATTATCTTTGTATTAAGTTGGACAAATAAACAAAGTTCAGAGAGGTTAAATGAAAAAACACGGGTCAAAGCAATAGACAACACAGATCCGGGACAAAGCAAGACCTCTCCCGACTCTCAGTCTGCACTGCACTATCTCACCTCCAGATGAGAAGTGACTGGAGAGATTTTCTCTTTAGTTACTTTACTTCCCAGTTTGCTTAAGAGAACTCCAACAGCTCTTCATGAACTTTCTTTTTTTTCTTTTTTTTTTATTTTTGAGACGGAGTCTCGCTCTGTCGCCCAGGCTGGAGTGCAGTGGCC
>NW_012115688.1:2882012-2901847 GCF_000951035.1 Colobus angolensis palliatus | reverse complement strand
GCTGGGATTACAGGTGTGAGCCACTGAGGCCAGGCCCATTGACCTTTTTAAAATATAATAATTAAAATAAATTTTTATGTATTTACTCTTTTAGAGACAGGTTCTCACTCTGTTACCCAGGCTGGAGTACAGCAGTGAAATCACAGCTCACTACAGCCTCAACCTTCCTGGGTCAAGTGATCCTCCCACCTCAGCCTCCTGAGTTGCTGAGACTACTGGTGTGTGACACCACGTTCAACTAATTTTTTTATGTTTTGTAGAGATAGGGTCTTGCTATGTTGCCCAAGGCTGGTCTCAAACTCTTGGGCTCAAGCAATCCTCCTGCCTTGGGCTCCCGAAATACTGGGATTATAGGCATGAGCCACCATATCAAGCCTTATCTCAGCTTTAAAACCACTTCCTCCAGGAAGCCTTCCCTAATCTCTGGGTTAGGTGCCCCTGTTGGTATTTCTATCACACCAGTTCTTTTCATATGGGAACACTGAATTTTCTTTAGATGCTTGTGAACTCTTATTTCGGCTGCAGCTGTACTAGATGGTTCTGGGCAAGTGCAGGTTCATTCACTGTTGACAACACCCCACCAAAAGCATATGCCTGAAGACTTTCCATTGCTGGCTGCAGGATCTCCTCTGAGCCTGCCTGCATGCCACAAGTACTGCCTGGACAGGTGGTGGAGCTCAAGCCATTGGGGCTAGCCTGAAGGAACACAAAAGCTGGTGGTTAAATGGCCAGCCTCCTACCCCTCACAAGGGAGTTGCAGGAGGTGTCCTGAACGCTTCTCAGAAATTCTGGTGCCATCAAGTCCTTGTGGCCTTGGAATTGTACTCTTATGTTAACTTTTCCTTCTTCTTTGTCTCATTCTTTCCACCACTCACACCTGCTTCCTGGGATCGTTTCCCAAATAAACTCTCTGCACTCAAAATCCTTGTCTTACGTTCTGCTTTGAGGGGAATCTAACTAAGGCTTTTAGGAGAAAAATTATTTTCCTCCTGTAGTCTTTTTTTTTTTTTTTTTGAGACGGAGTCTTGCTCTGTCGCCCAGGCTGGAGTGCAGTGGCCGGATCTCAGCTCACTGCAAGCTCCGCCTCCCGGGTTCCCGCCATTCTCCTGTCTCAGCCTCCCGAGTAGCTGGGACTACAGGCGCCTGCCTTGTTGCCCGGCTAGTTTTTTGTATTTTTAGTAGAGACTGGGTTTCACTGTATTAGCCAGGATGGTCTCGATCTCCTGACCTCGTGATCCGCCCGTCTCGGCCTCCCAAAGTGCTGGGATTACAGGCTTGAGCCACCGCGCCCAGCCTCCTCCTGTAGTCTTTATCTTTCTGTGGCTATTTAAGTTCCTGTGTCTCCAAACCTCTCTACCCATTGACAGAGTTCTGTGAACAATGAGCACTCAATAAAGTCAACCATGTCACCTGGATTACAGAACCAATCCATGGAAGAGAATCAGATCTTTGTAGGACAAAATATATTTTAGAGCACTTCTACACTGAAGATTTTACAGGGAATAACTCACTTTTATTCTTCCATCAGCTCTCAACAGCCCAGGGTTTGCCATTTAATTTGGGCAGCACCACAGGCTATGTATGCCACCTCTCCCCTTCAGCCTGCAGCTCCAGTGGTATTCCTGGGTTAGGCCATCTTTTTGACGAATTACTTTGAGAAGTCTACGAGAAACTTGATTTTTTGATGCAGAGCAGTGAGAAGGTTTCCAGAAAGGAAAAAAACCATAATACCCCTTTGGCTTGCTCACCATAAAACATCAGTAAAATGTCAACTCTGCTATTATGCTTTTGGGGAAGGCTTCCAGCTCTCCTTTCACTGGGTCATTAACATGGTGTAAGATGTCCTAATGTGATAGTCTGTAAAGCAAAATGATATGTCTTTTATTTGAGGCTAACTCAAAGTGATTGACACACTGATAGCAGCAGCCAGAACACACAGGGGGGCTCATCATAACCAGGAGACCAGCAGCTTCTTCCTAGAACCTGGTGTGTGGGCTCCCTCAAGGTTCTGAGCCCTCCCACTCACCCTCCCACCCTGACAGGGGTTTCAGTGTCCTAATCCTGGCGTCATTTCAGCACAGCTTTCAGAAAGGCAGATTTACTGTGACCTTGCCCCTTTCTCTGCCACAAAGGTGCATCAACCAGGCTTTCAGGAAGCCAAGGCAGGAGAGAATCAGTCTCTGGGCAGGGGCCGCTGACCCTACTCTGAGAAAGAACACAGGAAAACCTACTTCAGCCACGTGCCTAACCTCTGAGAACTGTGGCTAGCAGGGGACAAACCAGCACTGGCTCTCCAGGCGTCTGGCAGCTGTGTATATTGGAATGGGGAAGTCAGAATTCCCTTGCAGATTTGTTTTCATCAAGAACCAATCCAGTTCCAAACCAACAGAACCACTGGTTTCTTTGTTCTGGATCCTAAGCCGTACGGCAAGGTACTGCCAGAAAGTCTGCTTTAACAGACCACCCTTCAGACGACAGTACTTCATTGAGTCAAGAGACTCCTCACCCACCTGCTGCAAGTCAAAGTTCAAAGAAATGCACCATGCACTTGCTCACCCAGATTACATCCCGAATGTTATGCTGAGGGACTCTGGAATGTTATTACCAAGATGTTTCCAATGTCACAATGACATTGCAACCACCTCCTCCTGAACATAACGCGACTTTGTTGACCTTACTACTATAAATTTGATGTAAAGACTAATCCTGTTCAAGAAATGTGGCCTTTGCTTTCACCAGCCAGCTTCCATGCCGTAAGAGAGCGTGGCTGAGTGCAGCTCATACTGGTGAAAGAGACACTTATTTTCCAAGCTTATCTTTCTTGCGTATTTTGTTCAGTTATCCATCAATCAGCAATTATCTTCAACTCCCTTCCCACCATGCCAGACCAAGACCTATCATAACACCAGACACCAACCAAGACCTTGATTAAGAAACTCAGAAAAGTAAGAGACACAGAATGTAAAATGACAAGTCATGTTTTTCCTTTCTAGGTTCAAAGTTTATAATGATAATTTACTAGAACTCACTCTGCTTCTCTTTAACAAAAGAAATGTAATTTTAACAAAAATGTCATTGTAACTAAACAATAAACTTCATCCTGTTGAGTCTGTCATAGAGATATTATGGTAACTTGTTTACTTTGTTCCATGTCCATTAGCATGGACTTGGATTTGTCCAACCGATTGATTTTGTAGCAAGAGCACTGTTCTATCTGACCACCCTCAGCAATGCCTGGGATCCTGCTGTTTGTTTAAAAGAGGCAGTGGAAAGGAGCTGGGAGAGTAACTTGCCAAGTGGAAAGGCTGACAGGGCTTACCAACTGTTTGTGAAGGATGGTAGGAAGATCTTTCCTGGTGATCTTTAAAATCATCCCCATGTACCCAGCCATCTCACATAATAGAATTTTAGGTTTGGAAAGGAATTCAGAGTCATTCATTCATTGTATTCATCCAGCAGAGATTACTGAGAACTTACTCTCTACCAGACACTGTGCTCAGAACGGGGATATAAAAATATATAAGGCTTAATTTTCGGCTTCAAAACAAAAATCCAGTGGAGGACAGATCAACATACAGGCAAACTGTAACCACATATTATGAGGGCACAAAAGAAGAAGAGTTGAAGGGATGTTTAGTCCAACCTCCTTATTTTATAGATCAGTCAACTAAACTTCAAAAGGTTAAGAAACCTGCCCAAGTTTATAGCAGGAGACTTGGGATTAGTACTCAGTGCTCTTGATGCCCAGACTACTGTCTTTTCCACCTTGCTTGGTGCTAGATTTAAGTCCATGTAGGAGTCCAAGGACTATACACATATGTCACCAAACCCAGATAATTTAAAAAACATTTTTGTACAGACAGCGATCTTGCTATTTTGCCCAGGCTGGTCTTGAACTCCTGGCCTCAATCATCCCACTTTGGCCTCTCAAAGTGCTGGGATTAGAGGTGTGAGCCACTATGTCCAATCTATTACATTTTTAATGGACTAAATCCCCATGATTTGACAATGGACTTACCCAAACACTATTTTTCTCATAACAAAATATTCAACACTACACTTGAACTGACAGACCAGTACCAAAAGTGGACCGCAAGGATAGGGTTAACACATGTACAGAAGCACCACTGACCTTTACTCTAAACTTCAACAAGTGAAGGCTGGATTAAGACTATGCCTTCCATCTAATAGCCTGGATAATCACTAAAATGTAACTTATTTGGAACAAAAATTCTTTGGCAGAGACACGCAGTTTCCCTATTATTTGTCATCTGCTTACAATGTAGGAATGGACCTTTACAATTTTTTTTTTTTTTTTAAAGAAATAGTCTTGCTATGTTGCCCAGACTGGCCCCGAACTCCTGGGCTCAAGCAATCTTCCTGCCTCAGCTTACTAAGTAGCTGGGACTATAGGCTCACACCACTGTACCCATCAGGAATGAATCTTTTTGTAGCTCATTCATGAACTATTAATATTGTCCAGAGCCATGGAAGGTCTGACACTGGCCTGGCACTCTCTAAGAAACAGGAAGAAAGCAAGCTTATGAAGCTAATTCTTCGTTGAGGGTTGTCTGTCTGGAACCAGGGTTTCTCTTTCACATTTTCTATGGAATTAGCTAAAATCCATAAGACTAAAAAGTACAACTCAAATCCCTGGGCAAATTTCACTACCCACCTGTATAAATCTCTAAGTAATCTCCCCAAAGCCCAAGATTAGACCACTCAAGGAAATGGACTGGAAGCCACTGATGGCATATTAGGGAGCTAGTTTAACTCCCGTTCACTTCTCAACACTGTATTGACAGTACTCTATGGGTCAACGGCCTCAGGAAAGCAGAAAACCAGAAGTATGACAAGTTCCAAATATTTTAAACCTCTTGTGGCTTGAAAAATTGTCAATACTTTTAAATCTATTAATAAAGTCGATAACAGTGCCAGCAAAAAAAGTGCCATCTATCAGCAAAAGGCAAAAAGAAAAGCTGGCAAATAGCAACAGCTTTACTGTTTTTATACAAATAGAAAATGATTTATTCTTCAGTTCTATGGTTCTTTGCTAAGCCAATAATGAAGAGCACTTACATTTGTCTGATTTGATTTCAGCTGCTCTACATCTTTATAACGTGTGTCTGAAACATACCTATTTTAGTGACAGAAGTCCTGAATTCTAGTATCTCCTGAAACATATTACAGAAAGCCCTTCCTTCCATGTGTTGTTGAGCGGAGGTGTGTTTTGCCCTGTTCTGGCCTCTCAGCTGACTGTCAAGGAGAACTAAGAAATTTTAGCTGACTTTGGTTCTATTTAAGTGAAGAGCTCTTCCTATATAACATACCACCATCCGTTTGTAATTACTAAGACAAGGACTGTTTTCCCAAAAGCAGTAGAGGTACTCTAAATGCACAGACTCCTGGTCTCTATTATAATCAAGGGCATTCATTTTGAGAATGTCAGATGGGGACTGGGGCTCTCAAGTGACACTGAAATGGACTTCTTCTCTGGGACAAGCGAACTGACCTGCTGGGCAGTCTCAGTACAAGGACCAAGAGAAAGCTAACATTCTTCTCTGTGAAGAACAGTCCTTTACTGGTCTATTGTTCCACTGCAACCAACCAACTCAGTGGCTTTGGGTCTCTTGCCACAAAGAGTAATGTGTTGTTTTGTGTTTATTACTCTGCTTACTTCAGACCTTTCAGAGAAGCTCTACATTTGATAAGTGTTAGGAAAGTGTAGATCCTCTTCCACACCCTTCCTTGGTGCATGTAAAACATCTGTGATGCTTGGTTCATGCATATAATGCAGAGAGAAAGGCTGCAGGAAGATGTAAAAGAACTTGTGCTACCAGGTAAGCATGTGAGAGTTTTTTTGTTTTTTTTGAGACAGGGTCTCGCTCTGTCATCCAGGCTGGAGTGCAGTGGCGCGAACTCGGCTCACTACAGCCTCTGCCTCCTGGGTTCAAGCGATTCTCCTGCCTCAGCCTCCTGACAGCTGGGATTACAGGCACCCACCATCACACTCAGCTGATTTATGTATTTTTAGTAGTAATAGGGTTTCACCATGTTGGCCAGGCTGGTCGCCATGAGGCCCGGCCTCAAGTGATCTGCCCACTTGGGCCTCCCATAGTGCTGGGATTACAGACGTGAGCCTCCCTCCATGCCCGGCTGGCATGTGAGTTTTAAGGTGTGCTAGTGTTCATTCCACTCTTGCCTCTGAGGTTATATGGTGAAACATGCCTTGGTTCTTCAGAAAGCAAAATATCATCAAACTGTCTTCTCTCTTTGCATGTATTCCCTTGAATTACATAAAAGAAATTCCACAGAGAATCTCATGTTGAAAGTTTGAGTTGCTGCCCCTAACCAAAGCAAATGAGATGTCTTAAAGTCAAATGAGTGTTAGTTTTTGTTCGTTTGTTTTTTGAGACAGAGCCCTGCTCTGTTGCCCGAGCTAGAGTGCAGTGGCATGCTCTTGGCTCACCACAACCTCTGCCGCCGGGGTTCAAGCAATTCTCCTGCCTCAGCCTCTCGAGTAGCTGGGGTTACAGGTGCCCGCTACCATGCTAATTTTTGCATTTTAAATAGAGATGGGGTTTCGTCATGTTGGTCAGGCTGGTCTTGAACGCCCAACCTCAGGTGATCCGCACGCCTCAGCCTCCCAAAGTGCAGAGATTACAGGCGTGAACCATCGCACCTGGCCTTGTTCATTGTTATATTTGTCTATTTGAAAAGAAAGAAAAGGAAGTGAATAACTACCTTCAATGGCAGTAAGATAAGTTACTTAATGGGCTACAACAAGGAATACCAATACATGAAAGTGCCAATACATGCTACAACATGGATGGACCATGAAAACATTATGCTAAGTGAGAGAAGCCAGGAACAAAGGACCATATATTGTATGATTCCACTATATGAAATGTCCAGAATAGACAAACCTACACAGAAAGTAGTTTAAGGGTTGCCAGGGTCAAGGAGAAATGGGGTTAGGAGTTGGGGGTGGTAGTTGCTGACAGCTAATGACAGATAAAGGGTGCAGGGTTTCTTTCTGGAATAATGAGTATGTCCTAAGTTGTAGTGATGCATAATTCTGCAAATATACTAAAAGCCATTTAGCTGTAGACTAGTATGGGAATTATACCTATAAGCTGTTTTTGAAAAATGATAAATGACTACTCTTTCTCTAGGTACTGGATTTATACGCTCAATTTATCTTTTATCATTCAGGAAAAATAAAA
This sequence comes from Colobus angolensis palliatus, assembly GCF_000951035.1. Classification (NCBI taxonomy): domain Eukaryota; kingdom Metazoa; phylum Chordata; class Mammalia; order Primates; family Cercopithecidae; genus Colobus; species Colobus angolensis. Next base: position 2,894,621 of record NW_012115688.1, on the reverse strand, counting down.
GGAAATAAAGGAAATTTTTATTTTTATTTTGAGACAGAGTCTCGCTGTCAGCCAGGCTGGAGTGCAGTAGCATGATCTCGGGTCACTGCCACCTCTGCCTACTGAGTTCAAGCAATTCTCCTGCCTCAGTCTCCCACGTAGCTGGGATTACAAGCACCTGCCACCATGCCTGGCTAACTTTTGTATTTTTAGTAGAGATGCGGTTTCACCAAGTTGGCCAGGCTGGTCTACATCTCCTGACCTCAAGTGATCCACGTGCCTCAGCATCCCAAAGTGCAGAGATTACAGGTGTGAGCCACCATACCCGGCCAGGAAAATGTTATTAAAGCAAAAATGTGTTTCCTGGACTCACAAAAGCATTACATAATTGGGCCATTGTTTGGCCAACCTAAAGAAAGGCTTTAGCCTAGGCGACATGGCAAAACCCCGTCTCTACAAAAAATTTGCCAGATGTGATGGTGTGTGCCTATAGTCCCGGCTACTTGGGGGGCTGAGGTGGGAGGATTGCTTGAGCCTGGGAGGCGGAGGTTGCATTGAGCCGAGATCATGCCACTACACACCAGCCTGGGTGACAGTGAGACCCTATCTCAAAAAAAAAAAAAAGAAAAAAGAAAAAAAGAGAAGGGTTTCCTAGCAGAGCAATTTATAATAATGATATTCAATAATGAGAAATGGGTGCTGGCATTAATCAGCCTTGAGGCTGGCTCTTGCTTTTTCTTCTTTGTTTTTGTAACCTTAAGGTGGTAACTCGGAAGGGTTATGTACAAGAATTCCATTATGGTCTGGTGAGGAATTCCAGTATGGTCTGGTGCGAAACTCCCCCCAACTATATAGTTTGAAAAATGTCAAACTGAAAGAAAAGTTGAAAACAGAACCACTGTTTATCTAAATATGCTTCACTTAGATTCAATTGTTAACATTTTGCCACATATAACTTTTATTTCTATTTATAAATTTACTTTTTTGTGGCTGTGTACAGTCATTGCATCACTTCACCTCTACACACTTTAGCATGTGTCTCCCAAGGACACTTTCCAACATATACCCAAAAAATTTACCATTGATATAATGACAAAATATATAGTCCAATATAAAGTCCAGGTTCAAATTTCCTTCAACGCACCTCCCAAAATGGCCTTGTCAGTTGCTCCCCATTCTCTCCCATCATGCATCACATTTGAAAATTTCTTTAGTCTCTTTTAATCTTGTAATCTAGCAGTCTCTTGCCTTTGGTTTTTGTTTTGAATTTTGGTCTTCGGTGTCTTATTAATTTTTAAGAGTCCAGTCTGGTTGACCTATAGAATGTTGCTCATTGGATTTATCTGTTTCCTATGACCAGATTCAGGTTAAATATTTTTGCCAAGGATGCTAAAAAGATGAGGTTGGGTACTTCTTACTGAACTATCATCAGGGGCACTAGTGTCAGGTCAGCCCATCCTGGCGATGCCAAGTGTGATCCCTTTGGTAAGGCTGTGACTACCAGAACTCTCACTTGTAAAGGTACATTTTCTCTCTGTAATTAATTTGTAATTCACGTAAAATATGTGGGATAATACCCTCAGGAAGTTCAGGAAGTTCTGACCGCTTCTTACTTCTTACACCTCACTCTATAACGTCTTTGGTTATGTCTACAGACAGACTAGAGTGAATTAATAGTAAAGAATCCCATTTGAAAGGCCAGGCAGTGTGCTGGCTCACACCTGTAATTCGAGCACTTTGGGAGGCCAGGGAGGGAGGATCGCTTGAGCCTAGGAGTTAGAGACTGAAGTAAGCTGTTATTGTGCCACTGCACTCCAGACTGGGTAACAGGATGAGACCCTGTCTCAAAAAAAAAAAAAGTCCTATTTGAAGGACAAATATACAAATATTCAGGAAATCCCCAAAGGAGAGTAAAGCTCTAGCTGTAAAAAAGTCTTTCGGCCGGGCGCGGTGGCTCGTCTGTAATCCCAGCACTTTGGGAGGCTGAAACGGGCGGATCACAAGGTCAGGAGATCGAGTCCATCCTGGCTAACATGGTGAAACCCCGTATCTACTAAAAAATACAAAAAACTAGCCGGGCAAGGTGGCGGGTGCTTGTAGTCCCAGCTACCCGGGAGGCTGAGGCAGGAGAATGGCGTAAACCCGGGAGGCGGAGCTTGCAGTGAGCTGGGATCCGGTCACTGCACTCCAGCCTGGGTGACAGAGCGAGACTCCGTCTCAAAAAAAAAAGTCTTTAAAGGCCGGGCACGGTGGCTCAAGCCTGTAATCCCAGCACTGTGGGAGGCCGAGACGGGCGGATCACGAGGTCAGGAGATCGAGACCATCCTGGCTAACATGGTGAAACCCCGTATCTACTAAAAAATACAAAAAACTAGCCGGGCAAGGTGGCGGGTGCTTGTAGTCCCAGCTACCCGGGAGGCTGAGGCAGGAGAATGGCGGGAACCCGGGAGGCGGAGGTTGCAGTGAGCTGAGATCCAGCCACTGCACTATAGCCTGGGCGACAGAGGGAGACTCCGTCTCAAAAAAAAAAAAAAAGTCTTTAAAAAGTAAAAGAGCAGTTAACTAGAGAAAAGGCAAAGGGCTATGGGATCTTCAGCAGAGTCCTAGATTGGACAGGCAAGTGGCAAGGACAGAGGCCTCTCTGGCCAACAAAGAGGCCCTCACCTAGATGAGTGGAGACTCTTCTCAAGGCCTGGTGCCTGGTACGCATGAGGGTTAAATGACATGAAGTCAGCAGCAAAGAAAACCTCTTCTGACCTGCTGCCAGACCTCTAAGGAAATAATACTTCTGAATTTCCCTTCCCCTTTGTCCACTCAAATGTGGTTTCATCTCCTCCCTGGGAAAGAGATAATGCTGCAGCCCTTCCCGCCTCTGCTCTAGCAATTTCCTTCTTTGAACCACTCCCATGGTGGGGGAGTCCTGGCAAAGCAGAGGACACTCCACCATTTCACAGCAGTGTGGGAGTAAAGAAGGCCAGGGGGCTCTCCAAGGAGGAAATGTTGAGTGTAATGGAAACTAGATTCTGCCTGGGGAGGAGATGCTTTGCCCCTGAGGTGCAAACTGCTATTGCTTTAATTTGTATGATTAGACACAGCTGGGGAGAATAATTTACTGACCAATACAGACAATTTATGTTTCTGAGACACAATTTTAAAGGAATTATTAAATACAGCTTCTAACAAAGACCATAATGACATCTTTCTTTATGCAGAACCCTGGGAGCTCAACAGAGGAAGACACAGCTTATTTTCCAGATACTGGTTCCACGTGGGCTACCACCAGTTACAGCTGCAGAGGCCAAAAAAAGCTGAGGCAGAGTGAGCATCTGGCATTAAAAGTCAATGACCTGGCCAGGTGTGGTGGCTCACCCCTTAATCCCAGCACTTTGGGAGGCCGAGGTGGGTGGATTACCTAAGTTCAGGAGTTTGAGACCAGGCTGGCCAACATGGTGAGATTCCTTGTCTCTACTAAAAAAATACAAAAAATTAGTCAAGCATGGTGGTGCACGCCTGTACTCCCAGCTACTCAGGAGGCTGAGGCAGGATAATTGCTTGAACCTGTGAGGCAGAGGTTGCAGTGAGCCGAGATTGTGCCACTGCACTCCAGTGCACCACTGCACCCCAGCCTGGGCAACAGAGCAAGACTGTATCACAAAAAAAAAAAAAGCCAATGACCCCTTTCAAGGAGAACTGTGCTGTGCTGTGACTGTGACTGGTCTGTGCCGGTCTGGAGCCACACATTCTCACGAACACTCCCCTGATCGTTCCCATCAGGGACAACATGGCCAGGCAAATAGCACATCTTTCCAACTAAGTCAACAGGACAGACAAAGCACTGGGCAGAGGATCAATGTGCCTCAGTGGTGGGTTGTTTGGCTGACTGTTGATTAGGGAGTTGGCATGCTTTCTTAAACATCAGCATCCTGCTTTTAGACATTCAGCTTTCTTTTTTCTCCCAGGGATGCAAGTCTCTGTCTCTTCATAACACAACCTGAGGATGTTAACATAAATTTTCAATTCTTGGGCACCTCTCAGGTTGAGACCAGGCTAAAGTTTCAGGATACAGGGGTGTCCTCAGTCAAATCAGAAATAATTCCTTACATCATAGACACCTCTCTTAAAACGAGCCATGCCTGCCCCTTTCTAGAAATGAGTAGGCACATTAAGCACACGGTTTTAAATGAAACTCATATGAGCTGAACACATTTTGCAAAATTACTCCCTTTTAATACCAAACTTATTTATTTTTTTGAGATGAAGTCTCTGTTGCCAAACTGGAGTGCAGTGGCGCGATCTCGGCTCACTGCAACCTCTGCCTCCTGAGTTCAAGCGATTCTCCTGCCTCAGACCCCCGAGTAGCTGGGACTACAGGTGCATGCCACCATGCCCAGCTAATTTTTGTATTTTTAGTAGAGACGGGGTTTCACCATGTTGGCCAGGATGGTCTCAATCTCTTGACCTTGTGATCTGCCTACCTTGGCCTCCCAAGTGCTGGGATTACAGGTGTGAGCCACCATGCCCAGCCCCAAACTTCTCACTGCTACTAAATAAGAATGCAAAATTCCAAATGAGGACGAGAGATAGACATTGGACACAGCTGTGATTCTTGACACCTCAAAGTTACGTCTGGGGTTGGAGGGGAGCGTGCTTTATGGTCCTTGCATTACAGGAGGCTGAAGTGGTGAAGGTCATTTTTCAGCACTTGGCACTCCTGCTAGGGTCCTGACTCCCAAATCTATTTTCTCAGTGGCATCCACAACATCGCTTGCTCATTCAGTTGCCAGGGTAGCATCTCTGGCTTCCTACAGGCCACAATTCTACTAACATCAATGGGAAACTTAATGAGGCTCAGATCCCAACCTGCCTCTCTTCCTCCAGAGGCACCTCCCACCTCTCCTTACAAAGCTGGGATATGGCATCATCAGCATTCCCCCTGTGGTGCCACCTCTTACAACCCAGGATTTAAAGAGCCCTTAGGAAGCAATGATCTATACAAGGGTGATCACAATAATGGGGTTACTTAACCATGAGCCCTAAGTGTCACTTTGCTAAGGCAATGCAAGGGATTTCAAAAAAGAAATATTCGTTCTCACGTAGTTTGATACTGAAAGCAGAAAACTTTCTTTTTACTGCATACAGGAAATGGTTTTCATAGATGCTAACCACAGCTGAGCCATCTGTAAACCACAACATCGTTTCTCTTTAACAAATGGAAGATTTTTACCCACGGCATCACTGACCATCAAAAAGAATTCCCATCCTCCATCTCTAGAGCAAGAAAAAACAGTAAGTAGAGTTTCTTTCCTTAACCTGCTAGCCAGGGGTTGCTAAAACAGCCTTTTCATTCAGAAACGTAGTTTGTCCTCCAAGGTTCATGTCACCCATCCCTACTGCTAGGTGATGTACAAACCCTTGAACAAGTCCAGTTTCTTTGCATTCTGAGAACCCCTAGGAGCATGCACTTTTATGTGACCATGACTCACACTGGGTCATAATGTAAAACGTATAACTATGATTGAAGGCCACAAAGTTTGAAAAAGATGCTTTAGCATTCACTGGCTGGCAGATGAAGGTCTGTTGAAACAAAGCTGGCTGGCTCTGCCAGCATAGACTGAAGGAATACTAGTTAAAAAAAGAAAAAAAATCAAGTGCAATCAACGAAAGTAGGGCAGACCCTTCTATTCCTTGATTCTTCCCTGTGTATTATCCATTTGCTTTGGGAAACTTGGCATCACGATCTCCCTGCTGTGAGAGCAAGGCCTCTGACCCGGCGCTCCTCACCCCAAACTGTGAGACTGTGTGATTAACACCCTCTCCTGGGGGACCAGTGGCTTTGTTATGGCCTTCCGGTCGCCGAGAGGCTCAGCTGGCAATTCTGCAAGGATTGCATGAGCGTGTTCATTGTTCTCAGTGTTCAGATGAAGGAATGGGGCTCAGAATATGGGACACTGATGGTCTCATGTGAATGAAACAACTGAAAGGAGGGAGACTCATGCAAATAAAAGAACAAAATCCAAAAACATGACCTCAGTCACACCAAGGAAGAGTTTCCCTTTAAGAACGAAGAGAAACAAGAACCTAAATATAAGCTACTAAATTTACTTGTACTCTGGAAGAATGCTGGAAAATCTGATGACTTATTATTTCTTATTCTCAGCTAGCATTTTTTTTAAGAGATGGGATCTTGCTGGTTTTGAACTCCTGGGCTCAAGTGATCTTCCTGCCTCAGCTTCCTGAGTAGCTGGGACTCATAGGCACATGTCATCATGCCTCGCTCAGCTAGCAGCTAATACTTTAATATTTTAATTTATTATTATTATTATTATTATTATTACAAGACAAGGTTTCACTGTGTTGCTCAGGCTGATCCTGAACTCCTAGGCTCAAGGGATCCTCCTACCTCGGCATCCCAAAGTGCTGCAATTACAGGTGTGAGCCACAGCGCCCAGCCTGGCTAATACTTTTATAATAGCTTTACTGAGATGTAATCCACATTCTAAAGATTTCACCTATTTAAAATGGTACAACTCAGTGGTTTTTAGTATATTGATTAGCACAATCTCATTTTAGAAAATTGTCACTACTGCCAAAAAGCCCCTTATATCCAGTAGCGGTTATTCTTCATTCCCCCAACCAACTCTTGGCAACTACTACTTTCTGCTTCAACAGATTTACCTCTCTCCCAGGCAATACTTTAAACCAAGCTTGTTCAACTTGCCTTATTCTGTTATTGTTTTGGGCTTTCAGCAGCCTGAAGCCATGTTTTTTAGTTTCTGTCTGTAGTGATAAGCGGAAAAGAAGGGTGAGGAAGGGGCGTTATTGGCCCACCCAGAAATAGAAACTAAGAACCCATGACTGTTCTTATTTTCTCCCTTGGACATCCCTGTTTAAACCATAAATTTAAGATTATATATAAGCATCCAGAAGAAACAACACATCTCTCAATTGGTATCTATCACAGCCTCCTATAGGAAACACATTTAAACTTTCCTAATTTGTTTTCTACATGACGGTCATGCATACATTTTGTGAGAAGAATCAGAAATCTAGTCTTTACACAGGAATATTAGAATATCTGAGCATTGCTTGAAAAGTGAAGTCCCAGATATCACCAACAGTATTTCGGATCTGTATTTTTAAAGCACTTGGGTACAGTGGCTTTGCAGTCAGTGTAGAAACCTGTCCCTTCCGCTTAATCAATTTTTATTTATAGTCATGTGTTGCTTGTGTTCTGAGAAATGTGTTAGGTGAATTCACTGCTGTGCCAACATCATAGAGTGTACTTACACAAACCTAGATAGTATAGCTTACTATACGCTTACATTGTATGCTAAAGTTGACTGCTCCTAGGCTACAAATCTGTATAGCATGTTACTGTACTAAGTACTGTAGGCAACTGTGACACAATGGTAAGTATCTGTGTGCCTAAACACATTTAAACCTAGAAAAGGTACAGTACAAATATGGTACAGTTGAGCATCCAAAACCCAAAAATCTGAAACCCAAAATGTTCCAAAATCCAAAACATTTTGAGCACTGACATGACACTAAAAGGAACATTTCGAATTTTGAATTTCCAGATTTGGGATGCTCAACCACTAAGTAGAATACAAATATTAAAAAAAAAAAAATTCCAAATCTGAAATGTTTCTGGTCCCATGCATTTTGGGTAAGGGATACTTAACCTGTGTACAAAAGATAAAAAAAATGGTACAGCTGTATAGGACGTTTACCATGAATGGAGCCCGCAGGACTGGAAGTTGCTCTGGGTGAGTCAGTGAGCGAGTGGTGAGTGAATGTGAAGACCAAGGACATTACTGCACACTACTGTGGGATTTCATAACCCCTGTACACTTAGGCTACAATACATTTATTTAAAAAAATTTTTTCTTTCTTCAATAAAAATTTAACCTTAGCTTACTGTAACTTTATAAACTTTTTTAATCTTTTAAAACTTTTTGACTGTTTTGTGGTAATGCTTAGCTTAAAACAGCACAGCTGTAGAAAAACTTTATATCCTGTTTCTATAAGGTTTTTTCTATTTTAAAATGTTTTCATTGTTTTTACTTTTTAACATAAAAAAAAAAAACTAAGACAAACACACACATTAGTCTAGGCCTACACAGGGTCAGGATCATCAATATCACTGTCTTTCACCTCCTTACTTTGTCCCATTGGAAAGTCTTCAAGAGCAACAACAGGTCTGGAGCTGCCATCCCCTATGACAACAATGCTTTCATATGGAATCCTTCCTCAAGGACCTGCCTGAGGCTGTTTTACATTAACTTTTTTTTTTTTTTTAAACAAGTAGAAGGAATATACTCTAAAATAACAATTAAAAGTATACTATAGGGCCGGGTGCAGTGGTTCACATCTGTAATCCCAGCACTTGGGAAGGCTGAGGCAGGTGGATCACCTGAGGTCAGGAATTCAAGACCAGCCTGACTAACATGGTGAAACCCCATCTCTACCAAAAATACAAATTTGCCGGGCCTGGTGGCACGTGCCTGTAATCCCAGCTACTCTAGAGGTTGAGGAAGGAGAATTGCTTGAACCCAGGAGGTGGAAGTTGCAGTGAGCCGAGATCGTGCCATTGCACTCCAGCCTGGGCAACAAGAGCGAAACTGTGTCTCAAAAAAAAAAAAAAAAAATTAATAATAATAAGTACACTATAAATACATAAAACAGTAATATAGCTGTTTATTCTATTTTATATGACTGGTAGCATGGTAGGTTTGTTTACACCAGCATCACCACAAACACACGAGTGGTGTGTGACTGTATTTATTTTTACTCTGGGCAAGTTAATTTCTCTGAGGCTCAAATAAGTAACCAATTAGTAAAATGAAGATAATAAGAACTACCTTGCAGGGTGATGATTAAATGAGATATTCATCAACTCAGCCCTTATCCTTGAGTGCCTTCAGTGTGCCAGACTCTTTTTTGGCCACTGGAGATAGACAGATTTCTTACCCTCATTTAATTTAGTCACAAGAGACAGATACACAAATAAGCAATTACATTAGGAGAAAACCACTACACAGGAAGTGCAGTAGAGCATGAGTCTGAGATGGGGAAGGCTATAGAGAGGGTGGGGGAGGTGTCTGAGAGTTGAAGGATGAGAAAGAATTTGCCACGGGGACAAGGTGGGATAGAGAAGGCCAGAATAAGGCAATAGGCACTGAGATGTGTGTGAATGCACTTAGCATAATGCCTGGTGCACAGCAGATCAGCAATACCTCCTGTCGTCCTCACTCTTATCCTCGTGTTATGAAAAAAACTCACTCTAGAATCCAGAAAGAAATTTTAAAAATTGCTGTTGCTGGCCAGGTACAGTGGCTCATGCCTGTAATCCCAGGACTTTGGGAGGTCGAGTCAGGTAGATCACCTGAGGTCAGGAGTTTGAGACCAGCCTGGCCAACACGGTGAAACCCCGTTTCTACTAAAAATACAAAAATTAGCCAGGAGTGGTGGTGGCAGGCGCCTGTAATCCTAGCTACTTAGGAGTCTGAGGCAGGAGAATCACTTGAATCTGGGAGGTGGAGGTTGCAGTGAGTTGAGATCACGCTATTGTACTACATCCTGGGCGACAGAGTGAGACTTTGTCTCAAAAAAAAAAAAAAAATTGCTGTTGCTAGGAAAGATTAGTGGATCTGGGACTTAGAAGTCGCTTGTTCTTTTTCTGAGGCTAAGTCATCTTTGGTAGCAAAGTGTATTTTAAATTTTGGTGGCTTCTTTCCCCACAAACTTTTAATTTTGAGAAATCTTCTTTGATGGCATCTGGGAGTCTTCTAGCATGGAAAAAGTCCTTGAACTTTTCTCCATCTATACCCACTCTTTGGGTGACTGTATCCAGTCCCATGGTTTAAATACTATTTGTATGCCTATGACCCCCAAATGTCTTACCTTCAGCCCAGACTCTAACTCCAGCTTTATATACCCAACAGCCTTGAGTGCCCTACTCTGCTCTGCTTATAGCCTTGCACATCTTAGTTGTGGGGGACAACATCTGTCCAGTCCTTACCTCCCAGACCTCCTCTCCTAGTACAGCCCCTTGTACAGTTCCCTTCAAGCATGCATCCACCTTAGAGGCCTTGCCTCAAGCTACCCCTTCTGCCCAATGACTCTCTGCCCAGTTATCACACTGGCTAACTTCCTGACCTCCTTCAAGTCTTTGGTCAAATCTCCATTTCTCAATGAGGCTTACGCTGACCATCCTATGTAATACTGCAAGCTTCCTCTTCATCCCACATACCTGATCCTCCTCCCCTCCTCTGATTGTCTTTTCTCTATCACACTTAGCATTTTCTAATGTACCCCATGATTTATTTGTTATGCTTATTCTTTTACTGTCTATTTCTCTGCTGTACTGGAAACTCTACAAGGGCTGGAACAAATGTCTATTTTGTTCACTGATATAACCCAAGCACCTGGCATGGTGCCTGGCACTTGGTAGGCACTCAAAAAATATTTGTTGAAAGAATGTATGGATCTTGGGAAACCATATCAACGTCACACATTGTAAATCCCAGTGAAGTGATACCGATTAAAGTAACAACTCCGCATTGGCTAACCTCTTAGTTGCTACTAAAGCTAGCTAGGTTTTCTACAGGGGAACTAAGTATTTCAGAGCAAGCACAGGGAACCATTTATTAATTGCAACAGACACTCTTGAATGGCTGTCAATAGCCTGGAATTTGTCCTAGGCTGGCTTAGGCACCTCCCATGAGAGCCTGCAGAACGTTCAACAATTTTGTCATAAACCGTAATCTGAGGTACAGGGTTTAAGATATCTTAGCTGACAAACAAATAAGGAACCGAATTAAGGAGAAGTCTGGACAAATTTTTCTTTGTTTTTTGGTCCATGAAAACAGAATTTTGTGGAAAAGTGATATTGCAGTCATTTTACGTGAAAATGAAGCTCTATAACAACCAAATCAGGGGATCTACTGAAAGACTCTGGTGTGCCAAATGAGTTTTTCCCCTTGTCACTGGCTACACTGCAGCCGGGTTGCTTTTGTTTGTTTGGTTTTGGAGGGCTAGTTTTAAAGTCATGTACACTACCACGTTATCGGCCAGGAGCAATGCCTTAGTCCACTCTGGAAGCTAAAAACCAACAGTGGATGGACATAATTGGAGCAATTATCTCATTCAATACTCAGTCAACTGAACAACTCCTCGTCAGAATCTGCCAGAAAGAATTAATTTAGGTGTACAAATTTGCTACAGGCAGCAAGCTAAGCTGCAGAAAAGATGGCCACTCCCTAAAGCTGTCACATCCTGCCATGGCAAGGTAAGAGAATTATGCAGACACAAACTTCCTCTCTTGTTCAGTGGTCTGAGCTGGGAAGCACAGTGAACAGGTAAGGCGACTAACAGCAGCTGGAAAAAGATGCAAAAAGGAACTGGTGCTTCTTACCGCTGGGGACCATGGTGCCTGGTGAGAATGTCAGGGATAAAAAGAAGAGCCTAAAATCTTCCAAAGAGAGGGGTAAAATGAGGTCATATATACAGACTCAAATGGCTTCAGATTTCCCAACATTAGAAGCTAGAAAACTGACGGTGAAGCAATGGCCTCACAATTCTGAAGGAAAAGCATTTTCCACCTATAACGCTATACCCAGAAAACCACAAATAACATGTGAAGGGAGAAAAAAGTCATTTCCAGACATGCAAAGTTTCAAAAATTTAGCTCCCATAAACCTTTTCCTGAGGAAGTTATTAGAGGATGAGTTCTATCAAAACAGGGGAATAAACCTGGAAGAGGAAGACATGGAATCCAAGAAACAGAGCTCCACAAAGAGGAAGAAAAGGCAGTCCCAGAACAACAGCTGCACAGAAAGCAAAGAGAACAAAGAGCCCAGACTTGTGCAGGAGGATGGAAGGCTCCAGAGGGATGTTATGGGAAATGAGACAGAAGGGGGAAGGATGGGATTGACAAATTATAGAATATAGTAGAATAGTATAGACTACAGTCAAATATAAAGTATGGTAGAAAGAGTATTCGGAAGGATTTTATGGCTTTGTTGAAGAGTTTGGAAAAAAAATTTGTGATGGGGACAGAAAATCATCCAGCCAATCAAATATACACATATATACATGAAAGGAAATATAAAAATAGTCCATGCCATGGCTCAGTAGTGAACAATACCAGATAATCAGGTTAATGCCAAATTATTATTATTATTATATTATTTTGAGACAGTTTAACTCTTGTCGCCTAGGTTGGAGTGCAATGGCACATTCTTGGCTCACTGCAACCTCTACCTCTAGGGTTCAAGCGATTCTCCTGCCTCAGCCTCCCAAGTAGCTGGGATTACAGGTGCCCGCCACCACGCCTGGCTAAATTTTTTGCGTATATTTTTAGTAGAGATGGGGTTTCACCATGTTGGCCAGGCTGGTCTCGAACTCCTGACCTCAGGCAATCCTCCTGCCTTGAACTCCCAAAGCACTGGGATTATAGGTGTGAGCCAGGAATTAGTACATTTTTAAAACTAGAGCAATGGCCAGGCATGGTGGCTCACGCCTGCAATCCCGGCACTTTGGGAGGCTGAGGTAGGTGGATTGCCTGAGGTCAGGAGTTCGAGACCAGCCTGGCCAACATGGTGAAACCCTGTTTCATCGAAAAAT
>NW_012115688.1:2878642-2881322 GCF_000951035.1 Colobus angolensis palliatus | reverse complement strand
GAACTCCTGACCTCAGGTGATCCACCTGCCCCAGCCTCTCAAAGCGCTGGGATTACAGGCATGAACCACCACGACCAGCCGAAGCACAGAATTTTACAATATGGACAAAAATACCAAAAGAAACAGCTAAGAGTTTAAAGTGAATGCCACTGGCAAGTGGACCCTGGACTGAGTCAGGCAATTGTATAGAACATTCTGACTTTTCAAATTACGCATCTGCATGAATTTGATGTTAAAAAAAAAAATCCCTGATAACCAATTTGACTTAATCAATCTCCGTCTCTTAGCTGCTGCCGCTTCTTTTTTTAAGAGACAAGGTCTCACTGTAATCAGGCTGGAGTGCAGTGGCATGATCATAACTCACCGCACCCTTGAACACCTGAGCTCAAGCAATCCTCCTGCCTCACTGACTTCCCTAATTTTGAACATGTGCTGTTTTATCTTTGCTACTGTTGTCACTTAACATGTTTCTTATTTAGTCATAATAAAGATTTTCTACATGTGCAATCCTTTTTATAACATCAAAGTACCTGAAGAGAGTTGTATTTGATAGCATCCTCCTATGTATAGGTCATTTATCCATTTGTTTTAATTAATTTACTCACTCAAAATGTCTTACATTCTTACTCAGTGCTAGCAACCATGCTGATGCCAGGGATACAGAGAGTAAGCATGGTTCCCGTTTTTGGGGAGCTACGGCCCCTGACAGTCCCTGATAAATACCAAGAATGAATTCCTCTTTCCTCCTTCTCCCCCAAACACCTGTTGTATTTTCTAGTGTTTTCCAGTGTTAAGAACCACTTATCCCCAGAGGTTATCGGAAATGCAAACTCTAGAGTTACTTCCCTGACCCCAAGATTCTCAGGGAACAGGGTCCCAGTATTTGCATTTCACTAGCAGCACACTAAGGGTTGAAGGCCACTGTTTAAGTTCCTGATATTCCTCAATGACCCACATGACTACCTCAGTAATTATCCACACATTATGGCTTGGAGATAAACTGAAATGGGCAAGGCTGTGGACTCAATTTAGGTCAGCTGGATCTAGTCATTAAGACAGCCTGAGGCTAGTTTTCAAAAATACTGATCAGCGTGGGATGGCGGCTCATGAGCATAATCCCAGCACTTTGGGAGGCAAAGGCGAGTGGATCACTTGAGGTCAGGAGTTCAAGACCAGCCTGACCAACACGGTGAAACCCCATCTCTACTAAAAATACAAAAAAATTAGCCAGGTGTGGTAGCGTATGCCTGTAATCCCAGCTATTCAGGAGGGTGAGGCAGGAAAATCACTTGAACCCAGAAGGCGCAGGTTGCAGTGAACCAAGAGAGCACCAGTGCACTCCAGCCTGGGCAACAAGAGTGAAACTCCGTCTCAAAACAAAAACAAAAACAAATGATGAAAGTCTGGCTTCAGGACAGAGGGAAGGCCAGGATGGAGAGGTCTTTCTTCTACAGCTGGTTTTGAACTCTCTAAAAAACACTCAATTTATTGCTCTTTTCCATTGGAAAAGCTGATGCAGAATCATATTTATTTCTCAGTAATTCTGTATGCTGTTAACTAGACATGAAGAGTTTACAACACTTGTAAAATGAGAGTGTCTTTCATTTTACTAATTATCAGGTTCCACTGTACATCCCCAAGTACACTGAGTCCAAGTAGCACAATTTGCCATTATTCTGAAGGCTGCCTCTGAGGCAGACAGGCCAGTCCTTATGATAAAATGAAGCAAATTCCAATTATTAAAAAACAAAAAAAAAAGTGGGCCTTATTCACCAGGGATACTTCAATGGGCAATGGGACTTATTTCACAGCTATTCAGGACAGGCCTCCTCTGCCACAAGGCGCTGCGTGCTTCTGCACCTGCCCTGTTCCAATGGGGGCTAAATGCAGTTTGTGTCCCTCTCTCCACATCAGGATTTGTGCCTTGACAGCAGGGGAGAAGGATGAGTGGCCAATGGCTCAGTCATTTCCATCTTTCCCAGGGTCCTCCCCTCCCTTCACTTGGCATCAAAACTTATATACAGTGAAATGCACAGAATTTTTAAAATTTTGATTTTTATTTTTGTAGAGACAGAGTCTTGCTATGTTGCCCAGGCTGGTCTCAAACTCCTGGGCTCAAGCAAACCTCTCATCTTGGTCTCCCAAAGTGCTGGAATTACAGGTGTAAACCACCATGCCCAGCCTGCAACTCACAGATTAAAGGTACTGTTTATCTTCTATCAGTTTTGGCAAATGTATACCCCTCCACAGTCAAAATATAGAACATTTCCACCATCACAGAAGTTCCCTTCCCAGTCAATTCCCCACCCTCCAGCAATGACTATTCTGACTTTTATAATCATAGATAAGTTCTACCTTGTTTTGAACTTTATACAGATGGAATAATAGGGTATTTTTTTCTTTTGTGTCTGATTTCTTTCATGAAGCACAATGTTTTGGAGTTCATCCATGTTGTGTGTATCATGGGTTGTTCCCTGTTACTGCCACACTTTGTTTATCCATTCTCCTATCGATGGACACCTGGTTGTTTCCAGTTTTACGCTATCAGGCTTGTACAGCTTTTGTAGAGATGTTTTCATTTCTTTCAGATGAAAACTTAGAAGCAGACCACAGCCTGGGCAACAGAGCAAGAAAACCTGTCTCGGGGGAGGAGAAAAAAAGGGTTGGCTATTTTTTTTTT
>NW_012115688.1:2864312-2878042 GCF_000951035.1 Colobus angolensis palliatus | reverse complement strand
TGGCTAATTTTTTGTATTTTTAGTAGAGATGGGGTTTCACCGTGTTAGCCAGGATAGTCTCTATCTCCTGACCTCATGATCTGCCCGCCTTGGCCTCCCAAAGTGCTGGGATTACAGGCATGAGCCACCGCGCTTGGCCTATTCATGTGCTTAATGACATCTTTTGATGGGCAGAAGGAGAATTATTTGCATGGCTACCAAGTCAACAAACAAGGAAAAAAGTAGTAATGTTACAGATTTGAAGAAACAAAACGATCAGCATTTCTTCTTTAAACTGTTTGCTTTTAGAAGCCAATTCTCTATCTTAGCAAATGTAGAACCATTATACTTATTGCATGCTAAATTTTAAAAGACAAAAATATTTGATGGATGCCCCTTTCAGATATATGCTGTGCTGCTAAGCCAACGCTGATCCCAGGAAATGGCTCTGTCAAATGAGAATTAGGAAGAGAAGTCCTGAAATGCCACAGATTGTCATCAAACCAGAAATTGTTATTTTTTGAAACAGAGGGAAGTAAAAAAATATGAAGAAAGGAAGTCTGTAAAGGCTTTCATACCACATTCTGGTTTTTAAGATAGCCCATTACTTTTTTTGCTCTCTCCACAAGCAATTCAAAAATAAGGAAGGAAGTTATGGTGGTTAGAGCAAGGCGTGAAGATGCCAAGACTTCTGGGCTGCACTCCTAATTCATCTGCTGTGTGGGCTGCCCCCACCCTGGATATATCACTCCTTCACATTTTCTACTTCAGTGACTGAGACACAGAGAGATCAATGTAACTCTGCGAGAGGCTGTGAGCATTACTAATCATTAATGTTCTGCCAGAGCCTCTGTGCAACAGAGGTATGGAAATGCCAGCTACCTCACAAATCATCTGCAAGGGCCAGTCATTGCCAGCCCCACCCCCTCCCACACATCCATGACTTGACTTGCCTCCTCCTCACAGCACCTTACCCCCTGCAGCTAAGCAAACGTTTGCCTTTTTTCCCTTCTGTAATTAATTAATCACAACAAAACCCTTTAAAACAACAGGTGAAAAGGACCGGGAAAGATGATGGTTAATGAGGATAAAACTGCATAGTCCCACCTGTCAAGACAATCCGGCCAGCCCGAAGTGCTCTAGAGAATATTTGCACTTCCCTGGGATGCAAGCCCCAGAAACAGGCTACTAGATGGCCAGTTGACCTAGAATCAAGCAGAAGCCATCAGTAGGAGGCAGTGCAGAGGGTGGAGGAGGTTTCTATCAGAACAAAGGAGGAAGGAAGGGAGAAAGGTGACTTAGGCATAAGCCTCTTGCCCCTCTTTTACTATTCATGTTGAAATCTGTCAAGACAAGACTTACGAAGAAACCAAAGCACAAGCTAAAACCTTGTGAAATTGAAGTCTAGAAGCCAGGTGCAGTGGCTCACATCTGTAATCCCAGCACTTTGGGAGGCTGACGGAGGTGGGTAACTGGAGGTCAGGAGTTCAGGACCAGCCTGGCCAACATGGCAAAACCCAGTCTCTACTAAAAACACAAAAATTAGTCAGGTGTGGTGGTACATGCCTGTAATCCCTGCTACCTAGGAGGCTGAGGCACAAGAATCATTTGAACCCCGGAGGTTGCGGTTGCAGTGAACCGAGATCATACCACTACACTCCAGCCTGGGTGACAAAGCAAGACACTCTGCCTCAAAAAAAAAAAGAAAAGAAAAAGAAAAAAGGAAAAAGAAAAGAAAAGTCTGGAGACAAAGCAAAACATCTATTTGGTGGGTCAACTGATAGACTAAGGGCATGTGTATGGAGGCAGAGAAATGGCTCATGTACCCCTAAAATTATTCTTCATGTGGGTTACAGTCCATGGACCTACCTAATCCTGTGATCATTCCATTTCAGGTTAGTCTTGCCAGCTCATAAATGTGGTAAGTTGCCTCCTGGTTAGGCTTCAAATGCCCTCAGGTATCTTGATTTACAATTCCATGTTTGAGCTATTAGAATATGACACAGTAACTTGTTAGATGTCTTGTCAGTGCCCCTTTGCCCTTAGGGGGGAAAAATAACTTAAACCTTTATTTGGCTTATGTTCATGGTCAAAATTCAAAATGATCAAAAAAGGACCCACTGAAAAAAATCTCCCACCTGTTTCCTTCCCCACCAAATTATTTTTTCTCAAAGGCAACCACTGTTACCAGTTTCTTATGTGTCCATCCAGAGAGATTCTCTGCATACACAGTCATTAACAGTTCACAGACTATCTCCCCTTCAATTGATTTCCTACTTGATCTATAAGCATTTGTGACAAATCTCCATATATTTAGCTTACATTTGCGTTTGGAAATAAAGCTCTGCAAGCAAGAGTAAAAAATACCAAGGATATAGTAGGGGCTCGATCTAACACAAAAAATAGATGACTGACTTCAAAATGATGACAAAATTGGGGGGAAGACAATTAGAAGGGGATGAAAATCATCTAAATGAAATTAATATAAGCCTCCCCCAAAAAAGTGGGGAAAAAATTGCAGCTGCCCCTCTGCCCTTTTCTTGTCTTCTTTCCTCCCACCATCATCAGAATCACTATCACTTAGGATTTTAGTTTTTGTTAAGCCAACACTGAGCACTTTCTCTGAGCCAGACAGACACTGTTCTAGGAGGTGGAAATACAGCAGAGAGCAAGATACTTTGCCCTCAAGGAGCAGAATCCTTGTGGTGCAGACAGGTAGCACAGGAACCTGTGTGAAGATGCTAGACCCTGGCAGGCACATGAGTTAAGGGGGCAGGGAAGTTGTGCTGCAGCTACAGTGCTCAGGGAGGCCTCTCTGAGAAGGGACAGTTGAGAGCTCAGCGATGAGAGGTAGGTGGGAAGCAGCATGAAAACGAGAGAGATGAACATTGTAAGCAGCAAGAACAGGCAGTGATCCTGAGCACAACCTGGTCAGAAACAGAAAAGAGAGTTTGGCTTGAGCCAGGAGAAGGCACTCCACTTCTTCCTTTCCTGCACGTACAACAATGCATATACACCTCTTTAACAACTTAAATGGCTGTATGCCCCTTCACTATTCTGCTTTTTCAATTATCTACTACGTATTTCAGGGATCATTTCTGATCAGCACAGAAAAAATGTCCTCATTCTGTTAAAGCTTCATGTTATTCCATTGTAGGGAAGAGCCATAATTTATTCAACAGCGGTTACTGCTGGACTGCCAATGGCAATCTTGTGCCACTACAAACATGGATAGCCACATCCTTGTCAAAACAGTGTTATTTTAGGATTTCTGCCAATAGATGAAAAATGGCACATCCTTGTCATTTAAATTTGTCTATTTATTTGCAAAATTTAGCATCTTTTCTAATGTGTAAGAGTCATTTGTGTTTCCTTTCTTGTGAGCTTTTGGTCCCCTCCCCTTTAAAAACTGGACAGTTCCCATGTTTATTGATTTGCAGGGAATCTTATGGAAATCTGCACCTTGTTTGGCTCTGAGTTGCAGATAGTTTTCTTCTGGTTTGCTGTCTTTGTTTATGGCGGTCTTTGACATGCACAAGTTTTAAACAAAATTTATGAATGTATCATTGTTCTAAGCCTTTGAAGGATGTTGTCTCAGTTAAAATGAACTTCCTGCTGAGGTGGTGGAATCTGCTCGCTGATGCGAATAATCCAGCTGAAAGGGAGAAGACAGCAATGTGAGAGGGACTAAGTGCAGGAATGACGACACTGGGAGAGGGAGCGAGGCCCGGCACAAAGGTGGAGCAGTGGCCACAGGCAGTACCACAAGGCAGGCAGGATCCATGGGTACTGGCACTGTAAGGATGGTGGAGTCGCTGCTTCCAAACTCTCCCTCCTTTTTTCTTAGCCAAACACAGAGCAACTTTGAGGTGCAGGCCATTAGGCTTTACTGCCCTTTGCCCCTCCTTACTGCTGCCACAACTAACTTCTCCAGTCACTCAATCCCCTGTCACTGACTGTATTAGTCCGTTCTCACACTGGTATCAAGAACTACTAGAGACTGGACAATTTATACAGAAAAGAAGTTTAATTGCCTCACGGTTCTGCAGGTTGTACAGAAAGCATGGCTGGGAAGGCCTCAAGAAACTTTCAATCATGGCAGAATGGGAGGCAAGCGCGTCTTACGTGGGTGGTACAGGAGGAAGAGACAGAAGTGGGAGGTGCCACACACTTTTAAACAACCAAATCTCATGAGAACTCACTATCATGAAAACAGCAAGGGGGAAGTCCACGCCCATGATCCCACCAGGCACCTCCTCCAACACTGGGGATTATAATTGGACATGAGATTTGGGTGGGACACTAATCCAAACCGTATCACTGACTGACGACTTCAGCGCTTGGAAGGGGTTTGCTCTTGTTTTCCCTTTTCCTCTCTTTCAAGTGACTTCAGCATCCACAGATGATCCAAACCTGGCCTCAATTTCTTCAACCTTCTCAGAGCCAATCAACTTTGTCTTTCACCCAGCTCAGCCACTTATTCCCACGGCATTCTCTCATACCCAATGAAACTGCTGCAACTTTTACTTCAAAGGTTCTGTTCTCTGTTCATTTCCTCATACCCTTCTTAGCTTGGATACTTTTGTACTTCCACTGAACTCAATGGCAAATCCAGGAGACGGAGAATTTGTAAGCAATGATGGTTACAAGGGAGACATTTACTTCACCTCTCACTCTTCGGGAACATGAAGCACGGGAGAAAAAAGAGCCTCTGCCTGAGGCTGCTGCAGGTGGCAGTGTTTCCAGGGAACCACTGGGCCATTTCAGAGAAGGCAAGAAGGTAAAGGGATCATTCATTAAGGAAGTAGAAACTGAAAGGAATCAATGGGTTCTAGTGTGTACACAGAATGAGAGGATAGGGAGGGGTCGATTCAGGGAATGTTCAGGGCAGAGTACAGATGACATCTTAAAGATGAGCATGATCTGGAGGACTGGATTTCTGCTGACAACTGCGATGGATATCAGAGCACAGCATGGATGAGAACTTCCGGGTGGCTGTTCCTACGTGTGTTTAGAGATGTCACTGCCGTTGAGAGCGTGGGGCTGCTCACCTTCCAGATGGTTACTGACCTAATGCATTTTCTGTTTTTTTGCTCATCAATTCTTTTTGATCCCCCCTTTCATTTCTCTGGAAAACATCCCTTTGATAATTCTATAAAATAGGGATTATGAGTGAGAAATTGAGTTCCTGCACACCTGAAAAATGTCTTCATTTGCCCTTAATACCTAAGGGATAGCTTCTGTGGGTACAGACTCCTGGGTTCTGGACTATGCTGTTTCAGAACTCTGAATATGTTATTTTATCATCCTCTTGTGTGTTGCCAGAAGACTCTGATGCCCACTAGATCCTTGATACTTTATAGGCTGGCCAGTTTTCTCTCTCTGGAAGCTTCCATTATATGTGTACAATTTGAGCCTTCTTAAACTCATAACTTCACAGTGGGCACTCAGTGGTTCCTTTCAATCTACAAATTCTTGCTTTTCTTTTTTTTTAAATTTTTATTTATTTATTTATTTATTTATTTTTGAGATGGAGTCTCGCTCTGTCGCCCAGGCTGGAATGCAGTGGCTGGATCTCAGCTCACTGCAAGCTCCACCTCCCGGGTTAGGCCATTCTCCTGCCTCAGCCTCCCGAGTAGCTGGGACTACAGGCGCCCGCCACCTTGCCCGGCTAGTTTTTTGTATTTTTTTAGTAGAAACGGGGTTTCACGGTGTTAGCCAGGATGGTCTCGATCTCCTGACCTCGTGATCTGCCCGTCTCGGCCTCCCAAAGTACTGGGATTACAAGCTTGAGCCACCACGCCCAACCCAAATTCTTGCTTTTCTTACGTTCTGGGAAATTTTCTCCCGTTATTTTGTTGGGTTATTTGCTCCCTCCTCCACTATCTCTGTCTCCTCCTAGAACTCCTACTAGATGAACACTGGAACTTCTGAAATGAGCCTCCTTATTATATTCACTTTTCTGTCAGCCTTTCTATCTCTTTGTCTTATTTTATATTCTAGGACAATTCTTTGGCTCGTTCATCCTGCTCACTTACTTCCTTTAGTTGTATCCATTCTGCTACTCAACCCTTTAACGAGGTTCTAACTAAAGGATCACGTTTTATTTCCAAGGTCTAGGAAATAAAAATCATTCTTTTTCCTTATTTCATGAGTGCAGCATTCTCTTTTTATCCCTTTCAGGGATAAATTCACTTCTCTTAAAGTCTTCTTTATGTTCTACTTATAAGGATCCTCCAATGTGAGCTTTTCAGTTTCTTCAGTTTGGTGTTTCTTTTATGATGATGGTTTCCTGCTAATGTTTGGTGACTGTTATGTGCTTGCTCATGGCTGTGTAGATCCTCGGTGTGTAAATGCTGCATTACTTCACCACCGCCAATCTCCATTGGTTACAGGGGAAGGGCAGGATATGCAGGGCTTCTGGACTCTGACTTCCACCTTTAATCTGATTCCCTCAGCCTTCTGCCCTTTAGGAATTCCTCAGATCTCTAGACTTCTCAGGATGCTTCTTTTCTTCTAGCATTGCTAGGACATATACCTAATATATTAGGGATTTGGGGCGCACATATGACACGTGTTCAGCCTGCCAACTCGAGAACCATCTTAACAGGAGTCCTTTAGCACTCACCAGGTAGAAGCTGTTCTAGATATGAACCACTAATACCAAGGATCTTATAGTGGAAGACAAAGATTCCTTAAAAATCTTTAAATGGCACATGGAGAAGATGTCTTCAATCCATTTTCTTTGCTTTGCTTACCAAACAAATCTTCCTGTTACTTTTTATGATTTTTCTGGTTTTGTTTCTTTATGATTTTCTCATACTAGTTTTGGGATGCCTCAATAGGACAAACTCCTCTAGTTAGTGAAATAGTAATTATAAGTTAATAAGCAAGCATTTGAGTTTTCTAAAACAAATGTAACATCAGCCTTATGATTGTCATGAATCAATTCATCACAATCTAATCAACTGATAAAATCACATTTCCAGAACCTCAATGCTCCTATGATGATCCTGTAACAGAGATACGGACAACAACCCTGGAGCCTCCTTCAAATTATGGGACATCACCAACAATCAATCACTAAGAGAAGAAATAATTTGGAAGAAGAATTCATTTTTGGTTACTCAAATATAACCCAATTTAAAGGAGATTATTCTTTCTCTTCTCTAGTAAGCTACAGACAGGATCTGCTTCCTTTAATAAGATGCTTGGTTAATAACACTTATTTACCGAAGTAAAAACTTCTCTTTATTTCCCTCCACACTAAAATATTTACATAAACTCAAACCACTTATGTTGCTCTATTCCAAAAAGTTTCCTGTCAGAGTGAGGGGAAAATTCTTCAATAAATGTCATTGCCTTGAGGGTAAATAGAACATAAATGAAAAACCAGTTTTATTAAGGTTCTGCAATAAGAGGAACTATTTTTTGGATGAAATTTCTTTCTGCAAGTAAAGTTAAAGTTTTAAAAAACTTAAGAAAGAAAAGCCCATTAATAGACGCTCTACTTCTCTGTCACAGATTCTTTTCTGTCTTTTGTTTCTCATTTGCTGAGTAAGAAAAGAGTTAACTCATAAATGAGAGGAATGTTGTTTCAGCTCTACAGAAAGCTTTTAAGGATGAGGTCAATGCGAGGACCAGCTTCTTCATTAACTCATTAACAAGACAGGTCACTGTGGTCTCATGGTTCATTTATCAGCAGGAAAACCTCAGCTGGTAATGGCTGGTTGTTTCCTGCACATCTCAAAATTCCAAGCAGAGAAGTAGACTCCATTGTGAGTCTGTTTCCTGACTTGGAAGAAAAAAAATATTTTCATGATGACCATTCTTTTCTCAGGCCGGCCTTACATTTGGCCCAAAGACACACTGGGCATGCACAGTGCTTCCACTCCCAGAGCCCTTTCTAATGCTTTTTTCCCTCTCCAGTTAATTATTCCTAATGATGTTATGTGTATCTCATTGGGTTTTACTGACAAGGCACCAGTTTTTAAATGAATTTTTATGTAAATGTTAATGGCTGTAAATTAGGCAAGTTGCAATAAATTAGGCACGTTGCAGCAGTAATGGCCCACTCGTCCACCTGCACCACATACCACCAGCTACAATTCTCCTTGATGGCTGCTGTTCTTCTCTGGGACCTACTATTCCTAGTCCACAGTGGGATTCAAAGTTATTAATAACCCTACGGCAACCCAATTGGCTTTGCTATAATGTTCAGAAAGGTTTTCTTTTGTAATCTTGTTCCTAGCATCTACCTTGGAAGAAGGAAACTATGAATAGATTATCTTGAGGCTGTCAAGAGAAGATTGGTAGTTTTTCTCTAAATAAGAGATTGGCAGATTAGCAGAGAGTTTAAAGCAAAACTTTGAGGGAACCCTCTCAGTGAGGGGATTATAAATGGAAATCCTATGTTTGCCATTGCTCTGGCAATTTGGGAAGGCTTCTTTGACAGCAGAAGGTTTCAGCAGAGTATAGAAGAAAAAAAAGTCCTGACCCTGCAATGCTGACACACTTTCCACAGCTCCAGCCATAGCATTTCTGGGGGAGGCCAAGCTATCCTGTTCTCTTTCCCCTTCCTGTTATGGCATTTTCCACTGTTTCTAGGACTCCCTTTCTGTGCTTAGTTTATTGCTGTAGTCAAGCAGCCAGGTAACGAGGCAGCGTGGTTCCACAGAAAAATAACTCTAGCTGGAGCAATCAAAAGACCTAGGTCTTTTGACTCTCTTCTGGTCCTTTGCCTCTCTGAACTTCACTTTCTGGCAAAAGAAGCAGGTCCCTGTCGTCTCTTTCTCTTCTAAAACTCCAATGGCATTTTATTAATTCCAAATATTTGTAGAGTTCACACATTCCAAGTTAAATGCTTTAAGGATGTACCTCATACCTGAGTATCACAGGCCACACCAACAGATGTTTCCAAAGGCCAGCACACTGCCAAAAATTCACTGTCAGGATTGACTTGTGGTTTCTGCTATGCCAAAGATTTTATAACCCTCTGTTAACATTGAAGTTTACTTTTTACTTTAAGATGTAGAGAACACTGGTTCTTTTGAATGATCATTGCTGGAAAAATCTGGGATGTATTGTTTTAAAAAACTACTACTTGCTACAGTCACAAATCCTTGCTGGCACTCCTGTCTGCACTAGTGTCCTTCCTCATTCGCCAGGAAGAAAAAGTCAGTAAAACAGGAACTTATGTGTCCAAAACTCTGCCATGTCTCAGCTTCAAATAGCTTTGGAAAAGGAGATTGTTTTCTTTACCACCTGACTCATTATCTTTACCACCTGACTCATTAACAGAAAGGCTGTAAAAGTTTGTTTACTTGGAACAAGAGGGGCAGGTAGTAAGGAGGTCACTGCTGGCTCATCATTTCCCATCCCTACTGGTAGCCAAAGCCAAATGCAGAGTTAGAGTTCTGTCTGGCCCTGTACATCCACACACGTGGGCTCTATGTGCATACTACAGTGGAAAAGACATCCTTTCTCTAGGTTCTGACTTGGGGGAAGAACAAATATTTTGAGGTTAGGTGGCTAGGTTAAGAATCAGGAATCTTCCTCTTGCCTTTGGAAGAAACCAGAGGGCAGTGATTCTCAACCTTAGGTGATTCTGCCCTCAGGAAACATTTGGCACTGTCTGGGGAAATTTTTGGTTGTCACAATTCGGGGAGATATTACAGACATCTAGTGGGTAAGGCTAGGGATGCTGCTCAACATGCAGTAATGCGCAGGACAAAGAATTATCCAGCCCAAATATCAGCGGTGCTAAGGTTGAGGAGTCTGCCCTAGGTGAGATGGCATACCCTCCATCCAATGGGGTCATTGCCGATCTGCTGCAAGGAGGACGGCAGTCTCCCTAGTAAGGCACTCTAAGCTCCCTAGAAGAAAACAACTAGATTTAAGATCAGGACCATCAGTGAACAAACCCCATAGGTACCAACTTCTGGTTGTTCTGGGGAAGACAGAGACTTGCTTAGTCCTCAGAAAAATGGAAAAAAGTCCCTGGGCTAAACTGAAAGACTCTATTACATGACACTAAACATGTTAAAAAATGTTCCAGCAAAAATTCCTTTACAGTTTAGCTGTCTAGAGAACAAAATGCTGCTGGCACTAGATAGCAGGCTTCTCCACACACACATGTTCTCTCTTGCTTAACAGCAGTTCCTTTGTTGAGGATTCCACCTCTGAGCAGTCCTCAAGGGGTCTGGGAACAGCCAGGCTATGGTTTCCTTACACTAAATGTGTTGACTCCATTTTTTTCCAGCAAAAAAGGTGCAGTTCCACATGAGGTAGATGAGGAACAAATGCTAATGGAACAGTTCCAAGATGGAAAGGAATTGTAGAGAAAATGTATGTATATGACAAAACAGCTAGGTCAATTCCTAGTCATTTGGCGTGTTGGGGGACACAAGGCCCCAGGGCACCTGAGGAAGCCTGGGAAAGGATTCATGACTTCATCACTAGTTCAATTATTTTACAAACTTCCAAAAGCAAACTACGCAGTAAATTTCAGAACCACCTTGGCCAGTAAACTGAAAATTGTCAATATCCTAGTACTGACTAGCCCTAGTCTCTTTCCTGCCATACCACTCACTGTAACTCAGTTAATCAATGCAGGGTCATCTCATGCATGAAAGATTGATTTCCTAAGAAGGCAAAGAAAAGGAAATAATTCTGTAGATGATTTGATAGTTGAGTAGACTGGGCAATACATAAGCATGCAACATTTTATGCAGAATTTTTAAAAGGCATTTGCTTGTGACATTTTAAGAATCTCTAGTAGGGTACTCGCTTCAGCAGCATGTATACTAAAATTAGGATCTCTAGTAGGAATCAGTTTTCCCCCATTCCCAAATTAAAGCAGCATGAATAATTTTAGAGGTCTTATTTAGTGCAATTACTGTATGACAACAAGCTGTAATAAACCAGTTACTTAAAAGCCAACTGATGAATTGCTTGGCTGCTGGATGAAACTAACTTTGGCGGTAGTGCATAAATCCTGAAACTGATGAAAAGCTTGCTCTGTCAGTGTATACAAGGCTTTGAGGGACTGTGCATGTTTTTTCACTGCTATACACAAACATAAAAAGGAACCAGAGTGATGGCTACACAACACTGTGTATGTACTAAATGCCACTGAATTGTACACTTTAAAATGGTTAATTTTATGTTAGGTGTATTTCACCACAGTAAGAAAACAAAGGAAATCAGGAGTCAAATCACTTTAATTGCTTTAGAAAACAAAATCGTGGGACTTATGCCCATTAGAAAAATATCTATAAAATATAGGTACAATTCGTGACTGAACAACCACATTATAGCTTATGTTCAGTAGACGTGTATTCATCTAAGAAAAACTAAAATAAGAAGAAAAGCTGAATGAAAAGCTACTCAAAACAAATCTTCAGAAAGGGAATAATAACCCTTACAAAGAGCCCATAAGTAACATAATTTGGAACGAACATCCTGGCTGGGCATGGTGGCACACACCTATAATCCCAGCACTATGTGAGGCCAAGGTGGGTGGATCACAAGGTCAAGAGTTTGAGGCCAGACTGGCCAATATGGTGAAACCTCGTCTCTACTAAAAATACAAAAATTAGCTGGGCATGGTGGCACATGCTTGTAGTCCCACCTACTTGGGAGGCTGAGGCAGGAGAATCACTTGAACTCAGGAGGCGGAGGTTGCAGTGAGCTGAGATTGTGCCACTGCACTCCAGCCTGGGCAACAGAGGGAGACTCCATCTCAAAAAGAAAAGGAAGAAAGAAAAAAAGAAAGAACATCTTCAGGCTGGGTAAAGTGGCTCATGTCTGTAATCCCAGCACTTTGAGAGACTGAGGTGGGAAGATCACTTAAGCCCAAGAGTTCGAGACCAGCCTGGGCAATCCCAGCACTTTGAGAGACTGAGGCAGGAGGATCACTTAAGCCCTAGAGTTTGAGACCAGCCTGGGCAACAAAGCAATACCCCATCACTACAAAAATAAAACAAAAGCCGGGCGCAGTGGCTCACACCTATAAATCCCAGCACTTTGGGAGGCTGAGGCAGGCGGATCACTTAAGGTCAGGAGTTTGAGACCAGCCTGGCCAACACAGCAAAACCCTGTCTCTACTAAAAATACAAAAATTAGCTGGGCATGGTGGTGCATGCCTGTAGTCCCAGCCACTCAGGAGGCTAAGACACGAGAATCGCTTGAATGTGGGAAGTGGAAGTTGCAGTGAGCCCAGACTGTACCACTGTACTTCAGCCTGTGTGACAGAGTAAGACTCTGTCTCAAAAACAAAACAAAAAACAAAACATTATCCGGGCATAGTGGCTGTGCACCTGTAGTCCTGGCACTTGAGAGGCTGAGCAAGAGGAAGGAGACTTATTTAAACCCAGGAGTTCAAAGCTACAAGTCAACTATAATCATGTCACTGTTCTCCTCCCTAGATGACAGAGACTCCGTCTCTTAAAAAAGAAAGAAAAGAACATCCCAAAATCTGCAAGAGAGTTTGGTAGTAAGAGATCAAGATCATGTGTTTTTTTCATGCCATGAGTTATTAAACAAAACATCATTTGTTTTCTTACTGTGATCAATTAGACCACCATGAGGAATATCATTAACTCAAATTTAAAATCTTGAAAAATGCTGAAAACCTTGAAAAATGTTCAAGGCACATGAAAATGGGTCCTAAGTTGGTGCTCATTTGCTGTAAGACCTGGTCATGTCATCGGTGACTAAGCTGAGGCTGCACCAGAGGATATAATCAAGGTCTTCTAGATATGAGCTCTGAGGCTTCCTGGTGTCTACTCACGAAGAAATCTGAACGTATGCAAAGTGAAAAATAATAGAACTGGATGGCAGTGTGAGCAACACAGAGTAATGGCTCAAATGTCAATGTTCAGTACTCCTAATGCATCTCCCATTAGTACTTCACCGTGCTTAAATTCTGCTGAATCCTCAGTGCTTACTAGCACATGAGTAACGCTAGTAACAGAAAGGTGGTGAGATTGTGTCCTGGATTCTGACATCAAAGCTGTAGGTAAATGTAAATGAAGCAGCCCAAGGACCAGGAATATCAATGTGCTGAAATTCTCTAGGGGTAAACTCTCCATGGTACAGAGTACCAGGTGGACAGACAGGATGAAGGAAGCAACAATAAACTAAGTTTTATATAATCAATACTGGATATACTTTGATTTTCCAAGATAGCTCTAAAATCTTCCACTACAAAAAAAAAAAAAAAAAAAAGTCAACATCTATTATAAGGAATTGATATGCCATCCAAACTCTGAAAATAACCCTGCCCTATTCCTCTCCTGTGAGGTGCCTAATCAAAACTTGAAAATCTATTTAGTTAACAGGACTCTCCCACCCCATTCCTGAAAAACAATTCTGCTTTGCTTGGGAAAACAGAGATGGTCTCGTCTGTCCTTCCATGTGACAGCAAGTAGTTGGTGTCACAATGCATCCTGGGAGCTGGAGTTCAGTAACAAGGGTCTGCATTTCTTTATTAATACCATGAAAATGCATCCAAAATGACCTTAAAAATAGAAGGAAGAACAGGCCAGGTGCAGTGGCTCACACCTGTAATCCCAGCACTTCGGGAGGCCGAGGTGGGTGAATCATGAATGAGGTCAGAGTTCGAGAACAGCCTGGCCAACATGGTGAAACCCCATCTCTACCAAAAATACAAAAAGTTAGCTGGGCGTAGTGGCGGGCGCCTGTAATCCCAGCTACTTGGGAGGCTGAGGCAGGAGAATCACTTGAAC
>NW_012115688.1:2849455-2864262 GCF_000951035.1 Colobus angolensis palliatus | reverse complement strand
TGGGAGGCTGAGGCAGGAGAATGGCGTCAACCCGGGAGGCGGAGCTTGCAGTGAGCTGAGATCCGGCCACTGCACTCCAGTCCTGGCAACAGAGTGAGACGCCACCTCAAAAAAAAAAAAAAAAAAAAAAAAAGGAAGAAAAAAGCAATATAAAACCATAAATTTAAAGGGAAAACTTTACAGTGGAGACATCTGACAAACTCCACCTTGACCAAATGATTAAAGCTAACATCAGGAATACATCAGTAATACATTGATATATGAGATAAGAAGGGCAAGTCCCCTCTCTGGTGGTCTCTCCAACATCCATAACCTCATTCTAATGCGAAAAATCACGAAGCAAACCCAAATGAAGAGACATTCTACAAAATATCTGACCAGCACTTTCCAAAGGCAATATAATGAAAAATATAGGCTGAGAAACTGTCATGGGACGGGAGGAGACCAAGGAGACATGACAACTAACTAAAGGTGGAAAATGGATTTGGGTCCTGGAACACAAATGATTATTAGTGGAAAAACTGTCAAAATCTGAGGTCTATCGTTTAGTTAATGGCACTGTACCAATGTTAATTTCTTTCTTTTTTAAATTAACCAATGTTAATTTCTTTCTTTCTAGGTCTGGATCACTATGTTGCCCAGGCTGGAGTACAGTGGTGATTCACAGGAGTGATCACAGCACACTGCAACTTCAAACTTCTCGCCTCAAGCATTCTTTCCTCCTCAATCTCCAAAATAGTGGGGACTGCAGGTGTGAACCATGCTTGGCTCCCAATGTTAATTTCTTAGTTTTGATAAATGTACTAAGGTTATATAAGATGTTAGCATTAGAAGAAGCTGGGTAAAGCACTTATGGGAACTTTGTGCTATCTTTACAACACTTCTGTAAATTTAAAGTTATTTCAAAATAAAATTTAAAAACAAGAAACAAAAAAATCAATTTTAAGCCCAAAGCCTAAAATTTCTTGGGCTCTGTTTTTGTGGCTCATCTTGAATGGGAAAGAAACGTTCATTTAATATTAAAAACCTGCAGTAGACCATAAGTTGTTTTTTCCTCTTTCGGCTCACTTTATAATTTTTTTTTTTTTTTTTTTTTTGAGAGATGGAGTCTCGCTTTGTCGCCCAGGCTGGAGTGCAGTGGTGCGATCTCGGCTCGGCTCACTGAAAGCTCCACCTTCCCAGGTTCACGCCATTCTCCTGCCTCAGCCTCCCCAGTAGCTGGGACTACAGGCACGCACCACCACGCCTGGCTAATTTTTTGTATTTTTCGTAGAGACGGGGTTTCACCGTTTCAGCCAGGATGGTCTCGATCTCCTGACCTCGTGATCCGCCCACCTCGGCCTCCCAAAGTGCTGGGATTACAGGCGTGAGCCATCGCGCCTGGCCCTATGTTTTTAAAATTCAAATTTTACTGCAGTAATTATTTACTGCAAGCTTTTTTTTTGTATTGATATAATTTGCACATCATAAGATACAGCTCTTATGTGAATCATGTCTGTGTTGCCATATTATCTTTCAATTCATGAACATTAAATGTCTTTACTCAGATTTAATTTCTTTGAACAGTATTTTGTAGACTTCAGCATACAATTGTGCACATCTATTGTCAAACTTATTCCTATTCTTTCTCATGCTTTTGTAAATGAAACTGTCTCCATTTAATTTTTGTTTTCAGAGACAGGGTCTTGCTGTCTGCCACCCAGGTTGGAGTACAGTGGTACTATTACAGCTCACTGAAGCCTCAAACTCCTGGGCTCAAGCGATCCTCCTGCCTCAGTACCCTGAGTAGCTGGGACTACAGGGGCATGCCACCACACCTGGCTAACTTTGTTTTTTTGTTTGCTTTTTGGTAGAGTTGGAGTCTCACTCTGTTAATCAGGATGGTTTTAAATTCCTGGCCTCAAGCAATTCAGCCTCTTAGAGCCTCCCAAAGTGCTAGGATTACAGGCATGAGCCACTTTGCCAGGGCTGTCTCCTTAATTTCATTTTTGGATGGTTCACTGCTAGTTTACAGAAATATAGCTCCTAGGCTGGGTGTGGTGGGTCACACCTGTAATCCCAAGGCACTGTGGGAGGCCAAGGCAGGTGGATTACTTGAGGGCAGTTCAGGACCAGCCAGGCCAAAATGGTGAACTCCTGTTTCCACTACAAATACAAAAATTAGCCAGGCGTGGTGGCCAGCGCCTGTAATCCCAGTTACTCAGGAGGCTGAGGCAGGAGAATCACTTGAACCTGGTAGGTGGAGGTTGCGGTGAGCCGGGATTGTGCCACTGGACTCTAGCCTGGGTGACAGAGCAAGACCCTGTCAAAAAAAAAAAAAAAAAGACATATAGTCCCTAAGCACTTTGGGAGGCTAAGGGAGAAAGATTGCTTGACCCCAGGTTGAGGCTGCAGTGAGCTGTGTTTGTGCTGCTGTACCTCAGCCTGAGTGACAGAGCAAGACTGTCTTTAAAATATATATACAGTTGATTTTTACATATTGATCTTGTATCTTGTAACTTTGTTGAATTGTTTATTAGTTCTAATCATTATTTAGTGGATTGTATAGGATTTTCTACATATTAGATCATGTCATCTGTGAATAGTTCAACTCCTTTCTCTCCAATTTGGATGCCTCTTGTATCATTTTCTTGTCTAACTGCCCTGGCTAGAAGCTCCAATACAAAGTTGAATAGAGATGGCATGAGTAGACATACTTGTCTTTTTCCTATCTTAGTAGAAAAGCATTCGGTTTTTCATGATTAAGTATGATATTAGTGGTGGATTTTTCATGGATGCCCTTTATCAGATTGAGGAAGTTCCTTCTATTCTAGTTTGCTAAGTGTATTTTGTTCCTTTTTATAGCTGAATAACATTCTACTGTTTGGACATATATTTTCTTCATCTGTATTTATCAGTTGAAAGTCATTGAGTACTTCTACTTTTTGGATGAATAATGCTGCTATGAACATATGTGTGCAAGTTTTTGTGTGGATATATGTTTTCATTTTTTGTGGGTATATGCATAGAATTGTTAGGTTGTATATAGCTCTACGTTTAACTTTGAGAATCTGCCAAACTTTTTTCCTGTGTGGCTACACCATTCTCCATCCAACCAGCAAGGTATGAGGGTTTCAATTTCTCCATACCCTTGCCAACACTTGCTATTTCCATCTTTGTAAATTATAATCATCCTAGTGGGTGTGAAGTATTATCTCACTGTGGTTTGATTTGCATTTCTCTAATGAATAATTATGTATTATAAGCTTTTTTAAATTAAGTATTGTTATTTTAAAATTATTACAGACATTTAATCAGACACTTAATTGGCCATAACTTAAGTAGAGGATAGCCTTAAATTACACTGAAATCCTTGCCAGAAACCACAAAAACATACAAGCATAAGACTATTCATTGCAAGACTGTAATAACAAAAGACTAGAAGCAACCCAAATGTTATCAAAGAAAACTAATTGAACAAACTCTGGTAATTCATACAATGAAATACTTTGCGTCTGAAAACAAAATAAATGAGGAAACTCTCAAATGAAATAAAGTAGAGAAAACTGTGTATGTTCTACTACCATTAATCCAAGATACGCAAGCCAAATAAAAATTTAAATGGAAACAAAAGCAATTCCCAAAAATAAATGAATCTAATGTGTCCAACTGGTAACATTACTACAAACAGAAAAACTACTTCAAGTGACTTTAGAACACAGAAATTTGACTACACATTTCTAGTGAAATAAAATCTAATGACAAAAAAAAACTGCAAAAAAACCCACAAAGCACAACAAGCCAATTTAAACAATTTATACTAATCATACATACAACAGGTGAGTGTATGTATTGTGAAATAAAATAAATGGATATTTATGTGACATTTTATCATTCCAGTGTTTTATTCTTAGGAAGGTAGAAGCTGCAGATTTAAGATAACCTGAGAGTTCTAAACTTGACTTGGAAGTAGCTGTACTGTTTCTAAAGTGAAGAAATAAACATAGGACAAAGCAAAATATAATTCTTTGCTCTATGTATTGATAAATCTTTGAAACAATGACCAACTCAGTAGCAGCTCGCACTCTTATCCCTAATGTCTGGAAATAATGTTTCCCACAGAAAGAAAGCAAGGCTTCCAGATTAGATGACTAATACCAGGTCTGGGACAGGAAATGTACAAAAGGAGCCTGGAATGTTTTGTTATGCCATACAGGCATGGAAGCTAGTAAAAACTGTTAAGGTCACTATCAAAATAACTTACTAATTTGAATACCTTATTTGTCAAATATAAAACAATTTGAGAATCAATAAGGATAATGACTGCAATGGACTGAAACAACATCAAATATTTAAATTCATGAGTTCATAATAAAAAAATACAGATCGGTTACTACGGAGGTTAGTGTACCAACTCATTTTGAAAATGAAAGGAAAAATACTTATCTTTCCTAAATGAATTGGGAAAATAAAAGGATACGAAAAGGTAAATATCCAAGCGTGGTTGCTCACGCCTATAAGCCCAGCACCTTGGGAGGCCGAGGGAGGTGGATCATTTGAGGTCAGGAGTTTGAGACCAGCCTGACCAACATGGTGAAACCCCGTCTCTATTAAAAATACAAAAATTAGCCGGGTATGGTGTCATGTGCCTGTAATCCCAGCTACTCAGGAGGCTGAGGCAAGAGAATCGCTTGAACCCAGGAGGCAGAGGTTGCAGTCAGCCGAGATCACACCACTGCACTCCAGCCTGGGCAACAGAGTGAGACTCTGTCTCTCAAAAAAAAAAAAAAAAAAAAAAGAAAAGAAAAGGTAAATGAAAGAATTTATTCACTGGGCTCTGTGGCTGACACCTGTAATCCCAGCACTCTGAGGCTGAGACGGGTGGATCACTTGAGGTCAGGAGTTCGAGACCAGCCTGGCCAACATGGTGAAACCCCATCTCTACCAAAAATACAAAAATAAGCCACGCATGGTGGTGCATGCCTGTAGTCCCAGCTACTGGGGAGGCTGAGGCAGGAGAATCGCTTGAACCCTTGAGGCGAAGGTTGCAGTGAGTCGAGACCACGCCACTGCACTCCATCCTGGGCAACAGAGTGAGACTGTGTCTCAAAAAAATAAAAGAACTTAAAAATCAATAAAAAGACCACCCAATTTTAAAAAAAAAAGAATTTTTATTCCTATATGAATTGGGAACCAAACAGAGGAGGAGATGAGATTTATTATCTTTAGAAGCATTACAACAAATAAATGAAGATATGATAAAATTAGACTGCCATCATTTCATAACCATAAGTGTATCTAGGATCATCAACAGCTACTAACATCACAAAAAAAGAAAACCAGACTTTATGTGTCCCGAAATAGAACATAACTCTAATACAGTCTTGATAAGGAAAAATATATATGTGAAACTGAAATCTAGTCAAGTCTTCAGATAAAACTACCAATTTACAAGAAATACACAGGACAGATGAAGATGTTAAACTCTACCATGAGGATGTAACCAGTAAAACCCATGAGGATGTGGGCAACATCCTCAGTTTCTTCAACAAATACATTCCAAGTAGAAAAACAAAAAAAAGACGGAATAGAAATCTGATAATTAAAAAGGACTGAGAGGCAGTGTCAACCAACTGCCATGTATGGACCACACTGGATCCAAACAAACTGTAAACAATTAACCAAACTTATTAGACTAATTAGATATTTAAACACTGGGTATTTGGTCATATCACGAAGACATTATTTTTTCTGGGGTATGCCAATAGTATGTAGTTATGTTTAAAAAGAAGAGGTACATACTGAAATGTTTATGGGTAAATATTTTTAGATATATATCAAAAATACATGGGTAAAATTATATACAATATCTGAGATTTGCTTCAAAACCATATGGTAGGGTAGGTAAGAATTCAGGTGATAAATAATCATAATGGTTAATTACTGAAGTAGATTTTAAAAATGGACCATGATATTAAAAGAAATAATGACAAAAAATTCCTTAGCAGAGTTTTCAAACCATTTTCCCCTTCAGTTTTAAAGCTTGTTGTTATTTTACTGAATCTCTGTTCTAAGCCCTTTTCTGGGAACAGAAAAGACTATGTCCCTGACTATGGTTTGACTTACAAATTTTTGCCTTTATTGTGGTGTGAAAGTGATATGCATTCAGTAGAAACTACTCTGAGTACCCATACACTCATTCTGGTTTTCACTTCCAGTACAGTATTTGATAAATTACATAAGATAATCAACACTTGATTATAAAATAGACTTTGTGTTAGATGATTTTATCCAACTACAGGCTAACACAAGTGTTGTGAGCACATTTAAGGTAGGCTAGGCCAAGCTTTGATGTTTGGTAGGTTGGGTATATTAAATGCATTTTCAACTTATATTTTCAACTTACAATGCATTTATTGGGACATAATCCCATCATATATCAAGGAACACGTGTAGTTACTTGCTGAGTACCTGCCACATACTCGCACATTCTCTCATGAGGCTCTGCATTTGTTCATTTGTGGAGAAGGAAGCTGAAGGAGACCATACAGCAGGATATGGCCAGGGATGAATGTGAAGTCCTGGTCTGCCTAACTCCAGCCTTATAGTCATATGAGCGTGAGTCTCACAGCCTTGGTGTTCCAAAAAAAAAAAAAAAAAAAACAAGACGTATCTCCAAGAGAAGTGTCCTCATGATGTATAAAAACGTGGTGGCACCGTCAGTCTCTCAGTTGTGACAAATGCACCATGGCTATGCAAGATGTTGGGTAAAGGTACATGGCACTCACTGTTCCATCTGTCCAACTCTTCTGTAAGTCTAAAATGTACTTGTTTTCTTAAATGTGGTGGGGAAAGGGAAAAAGTGCTGTTTTAAAAGTTACTGCTTAAATGCAACAGGGTATCCTGAACTGGATCCTGGAATAACATGCTAAAAGACACTTGTGGGGAAAAGGAAATTATAATAAAGAGTGGAGTTTGGATAATAGTACTGTCCCATTGTTAATCTCTTAATTTTGACAAATGTACCACTGCCAAATATAAGATGTTAACATCAGAGAAAGCTGGGTGACACATGCAGGCAGACACACCTACTAGGAGATATTTTGGGTTCAGTTCCAGACCACAGCAATGAAGCAAATATCACAGTAAAGTAAGCCACACAAATTTTTTGATTTCCTAGTGTATATGTAAGTTATGTTTACACTGCACTGTAGTCTATTAAGTGTGTAATAGCATTATGTCTAAGAAAAACAATGTACAGATCTTCATTTTAAAATATTGCTAAAAATGCTGATGATCATCTGAGCCTTCAGTGAATCAAAATCATTTTGTTGGTAGAAGGTCTAGCTTCAGTGTTGATGACTGATGCCTGATCAGGGTGGTGGTTGCTGAAGGCTGGGGTAGTTGTGGCAATTTCTTAAAATAAAACAACAATGAAGTCTGTCACATTGACTCTTCCTTTCATGAAAGATTTCTCTGTAGCATGCAATGCTGTTTGATAGCATTTTACCCACAGAAAAGCTTCTTTCAAAACTGAAGTCAATCCTCTCAAACCCTGCTGTTGCTTTATCAACTAAATATATACTATTCTAAATCCTTTGCTGTCATTTCAACAATGTTCACAGCATCTTTACCAGGAGTAGATTCCATCTTAAGAAACCACTTTCTTTGCTCATCCATAAGAAGCCACTCCTCATCTGTCAAAGTTTTATCATAAAATCGAAGCAATTCAGTCACATCTTCAGGCTCTGATATGGTTTGACTCTGTATCCCCATCTAAATCTCACCTTGAATTATAATCATCTCCACGTGTCAAATGCAGGACAAGGTGGAGGTAACTGAATCATGGGGGCAGTTCCGCCATGCTGTTCTCGTCATAATGAGTGAGTCTCCTGAGATCTGATGGTTTTATAAGCATCTGGCATTTCCCCTGCTTGCACTCATTCTCTCTACTGCCACCCTGTGAAGAGGTGCCTTCTGCCATGACGGTAAGTTTCCCGAGGCTTCCCCAGCTATGCGGAACTGCGAGTCAATTAAATCTCTTTTCTTTACGAATTACTCAGTCTCGGCTATTTCTTCATAGCAGCGTGAGAATGGACTAATACAGGCTCTACTTCTCATAGTAGCTCTCTTGATATTTCCATCATCCATCATATCTGCAGTTACTTCCTCTACTGAAGTCTTGAACCCCTCAAAGTTACCCATAAGGGTTGGAATAAACTTCTTCTAAACTCCTGTTCCTGTGGATACTTTGGCCTCCTCCCTTGAATCACAGATGTTCTTAACAGCATCTAGGATAGTGAATTCTTTCCAGAAGGTTTTCAATAAACTCTGTCCAGATTCAGCAGAGAAATCACTATCTATGGCAGCTATAGCCTTATTAAATGTATTTCTTAAGTAGTAAGAGCATCACAGTTTGCCAGGAGTGAAAATAAACAAATAAACAAGTAACACTGGAAAGCTGAAATTACTCCTTGATCCATGGACTGCAGAATGGATGTTAACAGTAAACAACGCAACATTAATCTTCTTGTACACATCCATCAGAGCACATGGGTAACTGGGTACACTGTCAATGAGCAGTAACATTTTGAAAGGAATCTTTCTGTCTGAGCAGTATGTCTCAAAAGTGGGATTAAAATATTCAGGAAACTATGCTGGAAACAGATGTGCTGTCATCTATGTTTTGTTGTTTCACTTAAAAAACACAGTCAGAGTAGATTATAATTCTTAAGGGTCCTAGGATTTTTAGAATGGCAAATGAGCACTGGCTTCAACTTAAAGTCACCAGCTACATTAGCCCTTAACAAGAGAGTCAGCCTATCACTCTAAGTTTTGAAGCCAAGCATTAACTTCTCCTTCCGAGCTAACAGAATTCCTAGATGGCATCTTCTTCTAACAGGAAGCTGTTTAAAAAATATAAGAAGAAGAAAAGAAAAAGAAAAGGCTATTCCATTTATACTGAAAATCTTTTGTTTAGTGTAGCCACCTTCATCAATTATCTTAGATAAATCTTCTGAATAACTTACTACAGCTTCCGCATCAGAACTTGCTGCTTCATCTTGTACTTCCATGTTATGGAAACAGCTACTTTCTTTTTTTTTTTTTTTTTTGGAGACAGAGTCTTGCCCAGGCTGGAGTGCAGTGGCGTGATCTCGACTCACTGCAACCTCCGCCTCCCAGGTTTAAGCAATTCTCCTGCCTCAGCCTCCCAAGTGGCTGGGACTACAGTCGTGTGCCACCATGCCTGGCTAATTTTTGTATTTTTAGTAGAGATGAGCTTTGCCATGTGGCCAGGCTGGTCTTGAACTTCTTGCCTCAAGTGATCCACCCACCTTGGCCTCCCAAAGTGCTCGGATTACAGGCGTGAGCCACCTCAACCAGCCTGGAAATAGCTTCTTTCTTTTTTAAAATTACTTTATTTATTTTTAGTTTTTATTTTTTTGAGACAAAGTCTCACCCTGTCACCCAGGATGGAGTGTAGTGGCGCAATCTCAGCTCAGTGCAACCTCCACCTCCCGAGTTCAAGCGATTCTCCTGCCTCAGCATCCTGAGTAGCTGGGATTACAGATACATGCCACCATGACCAGCTAATTTTTTGTATCTTTAGTAGAGATGGGGTTTCACCATAGGCCAGACTGGTCTCAAACTCCTGACCTCAAGTGATCCACCTGCCTCGACTGCCAAAGTGCTGGGGTTACAGGTTTAAGCTCCTGCAGCTGGTGAAACAGCTTCTTTATAAGGAAAGAATCTCATGAACCTCTGCTAACTTCAAACTTTTCTCCTGCAGCTTCCTCTCCTCCCTCAGCCTTCACAGAATTGAAGGGTTAGGCCCTTACTCTGAATTAGGCTTTGGCTTAAGGGAATGTTGTGTGGTTGGTTTGATCTTCTTATTCAGACCATTCAAACTGTCTTCAGATCAGCAATAAAGCTGTTTCACTTTATCATTTGTATGTTCACTGGAGTAGCACTTTTAGCTTCCTTCAATAACTTTTCTTTTGCATTTACAACTTGGCTAACTGTTTGGTACAAGACGCCTAGCTTTTAGCCTGTCTTGGCTTTCAACATGCTTTTCTCACTAACTTTAAATCATTTCTAGTTTTTGATTTAAATGAGAGATGACTCTTCTTTTTACTTGAACACTTAGAGGTCACCATAGGGTTACTAACTAGCCTAATTTCAATATTGTTTTGTCTCAGGGAATACAACATTTACCAGTTAAATTTGTTATCCTATGTGGGTGTGGCTCATGGTGCTCCAAAACAATTACAATAATATCAGTAAGGATTACTGATTGCAGATCGCCATAATAATAATAATGACGAAATTTGAGATATTATGAGAATTACCAAAATAGGACAGAGACATGAAGTGAATACAAGCTGCTGGAAAAATGGCACTGGTAGACATGCTCAACTCAAACCTTCAATGTGTAAGAAACACAGTATCTGTGAAGCACAGTAAAGCACAGTGCCATCAGATGAGGCACATCTACATATGGTAACTCTCCATGTCATTTTAGCAGCTTTTCTGACATAATAATCTCTTCAGATATTCAATGCAACATTATTCTAAAGTTTTTTATTAAAAAAAGAATGAAGCAGCAAGTTATTAAGTAAAATAAATATTTTACATAAAATGAGGTAATTTATTAAATCTTGATTCTTAACTAGGTATCTTGTAACTACTTTTTATGAAAATGAAAGTGATCATAAGCACTTCTGCCAAAAGTGGGAGTCTCCAGGACTCCATCTGTACAACTGAATTGCAAGTTGAATTATCTACTTTTCCTCATGAACACCATTTTTACCTGAAAAAATGACTGGCAGATAAACTATAGTTATTCATACTTAAGTATTTGACAGACATTTTCTCTTTTCTCAAAACTGAACAATGTCTGTCTGTCCAACACCTGACAGTATCTACTGGCAGTGATAAATTCTGAGCTTTAGAATTGTGGAAAACTTGTTGCCTACCACCATGAACTAAACAGTTTCCCTGTAAAGACTTTTCTGATTGGCACTGATATTAATGAATGTGACTTGTTGAGAACATCTAATGAAATTAGTCGGCCGGGCGCGGTGGCTCAAGCCTGTAATCCCAGCACTTTGGGAGGCCGAGACGGGCGGATCACGAGGTCAGGAGATCGAGACCATCTACTAAAAAATACAAAAAACTAGCCGGGCGACGTGGCGGGCGCCTGTAGTCCCAGCTACTCGGGAGGCTGAGGCAGGAGAATGGCGTGAACCCGGGAGGCGGAGCTTGCAGTGAGCTGAGATCCAGCCACTGCACTCCAGCCTGGGCGACAGAGCGAGACTCCGTCTCAAAAAAAAGAGAAATTAGTCAACGTTAGAAGAGCTGTATAACCCAGTAACCAGTAGTTTTGAAATGATTAATGCATGCTGTTACATCACTGTTCACATCCTGTAGTATCACTAAAGGATAACCAAAATTATCAAAACAGCTATTAAAATACTCCTTCCTTATCCAACTACATATCTGAGTGACAGTAAATTTTCTTCATATAATTCAGCCAAAACAACTGATTAAAATAGACTGAATGGAAAAGAAGATCTGACACTCCAGCTATCTTCGATTAAGCCAGACATTAAAGAAATTTACAAAATCACAATGCTATTCTAGATTTTAAAAATATACTAGTTTATTTTAATTTCTTACACTATAAATAACAACAGTTATAATCCAGTCAATAATTTTGAAGAGTGTAAAGAGATCCTGAGAACAAAAAGTTTGAGAACTACTGAGTCAGAGTAACATGCACACGAGCCTCTTTTCCAATAGGAAAAGAAAGCCAGATTCTTATTAACAGAGAATAATTCACACCACTGGTTCCAAAATAGCAAAGCTCTGCAGAGGTTAATGTGCTGTGAAGCAGATTAAGTGCTGAATTTTTAGGTTAGTCTATTCAATGATGTTGTTTTCCCCTAAGACTCTTAAAGGATGGAAAAATAAGACAAAACAACAAAACCACCCAAAACTCATGCCTCAGATTTGCCAAATCACTAAACCAATCTTTCCTGAGACTTCAATGTAGTCATGACCTGTATGCAATTGTCCTAACCATGATCACCTCCACCTTGCACTAAGTACCAGTGCTCGCCTTCTATCAGATTCTATTTTCCAGGATAACACCCCTAAGCAAATTTAGAGACATATCAGGTTTTGAATTCAGAGCAAAACAGTAACAGCCTCTGGCCCAACAGGGAAATGTTTCACTGTCTTCTTGACCAAACCCAATTTCTCTGAATGCCAGTGTTTTATAAGTAACATATATAGTTTTCAGTGTTTTATTTGTTGTGTTATCAAACTTAACATTTGCATTGCTAATGGCAACTCTCCAAAGAAAGCTGAAAATGATCCGCTGAGATACAACAGCTTTCTACTTGGTTGAATCATGTATACTTTCTACCTGTTAAAACACTTAACTCCCAATAGAGATTGGAATACTTGGTTTTGTGACTTACCCACACATACCTCTTAACAAATCAAATAAAAGATCGCTTCTGGAGGGAGGTAATGTCAGAAAGTGAACACAAGAGTCCTTATAATACAGCTTTATTTCAGACTTGTGGACTCAGCTGGAAGGTGGGGAAGAGCTAGGGGCATCTCAGAAGACAGTATTGCATCTAATTAAGTGTCATGCCCTGACTGGGTATTGAGTCAAACTGCTTGTAGTGAATAAAGTTCCTTGGAGCCAAAGCAGTGGGACAGACTCTAAAACCTGGCATGAGATGAATAAAAGAAGCCTTAGGGAAAACAGCTGAAAAATTCTTGTGGCAGATAAAGAAAGCATAAACAAATTTTGTTTTAAGATCAATTTACACATGTGGAATTATAACCATCTATTAGCTCTATCAGTAGCATGGACAAATTAGGTTGTGTATATCTGGAGTCCACGTAACTCTTATCAGTTACCAAGGTGTCACCAAGGCCTCAAGGCTACTGGATTAACCTGTCCATTAAGACATAAATAAAATTGCTTCAATCTACCATTTCATATGTAGGGAAAACAAGCATCCCATCTACTCTATCTGGGTGGTCTTAGGGTCTTTCTTTTACTAGTTGCTTCCAGCTTCATTTTTGTTGGTTGTGACAAATTTCTAATGTTGGCTCTGTGACTCATGGCTCTGTGACACATCGCTCTCTATGTTGGGGACCCATGATGGACACCAACTCAATTCTGCCACCAACACAAAGCTGCAGGCCATATGGAATGTCTATGGAAGGTTACTACGTTGACGGGTGTGGGGGCGGTATGAAAGAGAAAAGAGGTCTTAAGCCAGCAGAGTAAACAACCCAGACTTAGAACAAAGTAATAGCCATCCCTTTTGTTAAGAGTCCTTGGGAACTTTTCATTGACTATCCATTCCCTGGAAGGTCCTAGAATGACCAAGAACATGCTGAAATTTTATGTCAAATTTACACAAACACAAACACACACATGCACAGTATTTTTCTGGGAGGCAAGTCCATAATTTTCATCAGATATTCAAAGACCTCTCTCAAGATCCAAGAAAAGAGTTCCAACTTACCTTGTATTAGATAAACACCACAGTATACTCTAATAGCAGAAAGAATTTTACCTAGGAAGAACTCAGGTCAGAAATGACTTCTGAAATTCTAAATGCCTTCTTATAGCAACCTTCTGAAAGCCCTTATTTGTAGAACTCTCCCTGACTGCCCCAGGATCAGGGAGGTGCCTTAATCTCTAGTTTTCACAAACACCATGTGTGTACCTCTACCACTACACTGTAATACCACCTGTGCTTCCTGTCTCTTCACTAGCTAATCCAACTAGTAATGGGAAAATACAAATTCAAACTCTAGGACATGCCATTTTATAACCATGAGACCCTCAGAACAGCCTGCCAACAGCAAGGATTGGGGCAATAGGAACTCTCACCTGATGTTAAGACTAGTTCAACCACTTTGAAAAACAAATCAACGTAATCTTTTTAGGTTAACATTTAAACATATTCTACAGCCAGCAACTTCGTTCTTACGGTAGTTTTGCACATTGCTGGCTGTTACTCAATGGGTCCCAAATCAATTTAGAGGATCATAGCCATATTTTAATGAAATAGTGTTATATTTTTACCTCATTACACGAAGTACTGCATTTCCTTTTATTATACATCAAGTATAATAAAATTTTTGTTTCAGTCATGTGTAGGTTAGTGTGTGTGGGTATACTGGAGTCACGATGAAACTATATTTCTTACTATGGGCTCATGTAAAAACACTTTACAAACATGGCAACCTGGAGAAACCCCTACACATATGCACAAAAAAGCATGTATGGGAATGTCCACAGCAGTATTTTTCCAATAGCAAAAAACTATAAATAATACAGGAAAACACAAAAATTGTGGCATATTCATACAACAAACTATAATAAAGCAGTGGATGCTACTGTGCTACTGCATCAACATAAATCTCAAAATAACGTAAAGTGAAAAGTAAGTCACAGAAAAATACATGCTGCGAGATGGCATTTATTTCAAGTTCAAAAACAAGCAAATTCAAATAACAACTATCTAGGGGTACTTGCATAAGTGGTAAAAAAAGAAAAAAAAAAAACTATAGAGGAAAATAAGAGGCCGGGCACAGTGGCTCATGCCTGTAATCCCAGCACTTTGGAAGGCCGAGGTGGGTAGATCACTTGAGGAGTTCAAGACCACCCTGACCAACACGGTGAAACCCCATCTCTACTAAAAATACAAAATCTAGCTGGGCGCAGTGGCACACACCTGTAATCCCAGCTACTTGGGAGGCTGAGGTAGGAGAATCTCTTGAACCCAGGAGGC
>NW_012115688.1:2845907-2847685 GCF_000951035.1 Colobus angolensis palliatus | reverse complement strand
ACCCAGTGTTAAGACACATTTTTGGCTATCCTTTCAAACATTCCACCCATTCACCAATTTTCTTTTCTTTTCTTTTTTTCTGAGGCAGGGTCTTACTCTGTGGCCCAGGCTGGAGTGTAGTGGCGTGATCTTGGCTTACTACAACCTCCACCTCCTGGGTTCAAGTGATTCTCCTGCCTCAGCCTCTGCAGTAGCTGGGAATACAGGCGCACACCACCACACTCGGCTAATTTTTGTATTTTTTGGTAGAGATGAGATTTTGCCAGGGTGGCCAGGTTGCTCTTGATCTTCTGGCCTCAAGTGATCCACCCGCCTCGGCCTCCCAAAGTGCTGTGATTACAGGCATGAGTCACTACACCCAGGCAAGCCAGACATTGTTTAAACTTAAAGCCAAGTACAGTAGCTCATGCCTGTAATCCCAGCACTCTGGGAGGCCGAGGCAGGTGGATCACTTGA
Organism: Colobus angolensis palliatus; assembly: GCF_000951035.1. Taxonomy (NCBI): domain Eukaryota; kingdom Metazoa; phylum Chordata; class Mammalia; order Primates; family Cercopithecidae; genus Colobus; species Colobus angolensis. The sequence continues at coordinate 2,847,229 of NW_012115688.1, read as the reverse complement.
AGTCAAGAGTTCAAGACCATCCTAGCCAACATAGTGAAACCCCACGTATACTAAAAATACAATAATTAGCCGAGCATGGTGCCGCACGCCTGTAATCCCAACTACTCGGTAGGCTGAGGCATGAGAATCACTTGATCCTGGGAGATGGAGGTTGCTGTGAGCTGAGATTGTGCTGCTGCACTCCAGCCTGGGCAACAGAGTAAGACTCTGTCTCAAAAAGAAAAACAAAACAAAACAAAAAAACACAAATCAACTTAGGAAGGGATAGCCATGTAAAAAGCTCAAAGAATAAAAAAAAAGTTGTTTTACGATACACAATAGAACTGTCAAAAGGCACTTGTACCCTCCATAAATAAACTGTAGAAAATAACTCTGAACACATGAACATGTTCTCTCCTTGTCTGGTTTCTTTCTGAATTTCTCAATGTCTGTTTCCTCTTTGGGTCCCAGGTTTCCTTGTATTTGTTTTCAGAAGTATTTTTTATTATTTTTCAGTCTCTTCCTTCTCCTATTCTGCAGTATGCAGCTATGGCATGAGCTGAAAGCATGGCCTCAGGAAAACAAAGCAAAAGAGCCTATCTTGACCAATAATTCCCATACCTACAGGAAGTCATTTGTACAAAATGAAGGAACTCAGAAAAACCCAAGAATTCAATGAAGTTATTCACTGGGAGATGCTTTTGCCACAATCGAATGCTTGCTAGTTCCTAGACTGCAAGATCTACACAAATTGGGTAATACGTCAGATGGGACAGTCCTGGGTTAGTATTGTCATCTCCTTTTCCATGTCTGCCCTACAGTCTTCAAGGCCAGGCAAAAAATATCCTTCATACTAAAAATCAAGTCTCCATACAGATCAGTGGTCTTGCCTATGGCCTATGGTGTTGCATCCTACTTTGGGCAGAGAGGCGTGGCCCAGCTGCAGCTGTAGGAGGGCTGATATCAATACTGCTCAAAGGCCAGTGGAGTGAAGTTTAAAGTTCAGCATACTCCTCCTTTAAGGAATCAACCTCTTATTTTCCAGGCAAGGCATCCCTATGTTCTGGGTTTTCCTGGACAGTCTCAACTTTTAATTTTACTTCTAAATGTATAATTACATTTGACTTTAAAAAATATTGTCAGAATAGGTGTGCTGATTTTTGGTTTGGAAAATATGCTCACCATAGCTCAAGAAACCATGTAACATAATAATGCAGCCAATCTCGACCTACAACACAAGCTGTAAGTTAAGGCACCCTCTAGAACACTACTCTTTGCTCTTCATTCCTTCAGTTGTTATAAAAGCAAGCTTAAGTTAAATTTCTATTTCCTTTTTTTTTTTT
>NW_012115688.1:2837830-2844888 GCF_000951035.1 Colobus angolensis palliatus | reverse complement strand
TGTGTAATTATTGTTATAATTGTTTAAAATAAAAGAATAATTAGGCATGATGAAGATTAGATCTTTTTTTTTTTTTTGAGATGGTGTCTCGCTCTTTCACCCAGGCTGGAGTGCAGTGGTGCAATCTCGGCTCATTGCAACCTCCGCCTCTTGGGTTCAAGGGATTCTCCTGCCTCAGTCTCCCGAGTAGCTGGGATTACAGGTGCCCACCATCATACCTGCTAATTTTTGTATTTTTAATAGAGATGGGGTTTTACCATGTTGGTCAAGCTGGTCTCAAACTCCTGACCTCAAATGATCAACCCACCTTGGCTTCCCAAAGTGCTGTGATTACAAGTGTGAGCCACCATGTCCAGCCAAGAAGCATTTTATCTATGCAAAAACAGGTGTTTGGTCAAGAACTGTCTTCTGGCAACCGTCCAGAATTGCTCAGTACTGACACATGAAATTGGTAGGAGTTTCCCAAAGATCCTCATTCATTAATTCAATAAATATTTACCAACAAACTATTATGAACCAAGTACTGAACTGAGAATAGTGAGCAAAACAGATTTGATTCATGCCCTCAGGTAATAGTCTAGTGGGACAGAAAAGAGGTGAAACACACACACACATACACATACACACACACACACAGAGCCATACAATTATAAGTTGAGGTAGGTGCTACAGAAAATAACTAGGGGCTATGAAGGTTCATGCCAGTGGGAACCTAATGTAGATTGGAGATGTGTCCTCTGAGGTACTTCTCCCCTCTAGGTCTATGTGTCTAAAGTGAAATTAAAAAACAAAAACAAAAACAATTACTTTAAGCACCTTTCTGCCAGAAGGAAGATAAAGGCTTTATTTAACAATTCATTTTCAACGTACCAAGTAAAATACTCAAAAGGTATTTTAAAATAAGCCTCCATTCTACCCTTTGCTGTCTTTTAACTGCCAAATCCCCCTTTCCCCAAGACAAACACTGTTCTTAGTTGCTTGAGTATCCTTCCAGAGATATGTTAAACCTGCAGTTCTCAGTGTGATTCAGGGACCCCAGAGAGACAGGAGATACTTTCAGGGAGCTGAAAAGGTTAAAACTATTTTCATGACAACACGAAGACATTATTTGCCTTTTTCTCTTGTATTCTGTCACAAGTGGATTCTTCCAGAGGCTACATGGTAGGTGATGGTATCATTGCTCTGACAGCTAATGCAATGTCAGAAGAAGATGCAGAGTCGGCGATCTTCAATTAAGACAGATATTTAAAAGATTTGTACAAATGTAAAACAATGCCACTCTTCTCACGACATTTTTTTTTGTTTTGGAAAATATACTTATTTTTCACAAAAATATGCTATTTATGTTAACATGTAATGAGTTTACCACTGTTATTTGAAAATAAGTTAAAGTTTTAAATTTCTCTGTTTTAATTTCTACTACTGTAAATATTAGTAGGTATTAAGAGCTCTTTGGAGTCCTCAATCATTGATATGGATGTAAAGAAGTCCTAAGACCAAAGAGTTTGAGAACCACTGAACATTTATAAATGTATGTCAAGTGCTAAACACTGCTAAACACTGGTGATTAACTGCATCATTTTGGGAGATGTTTTTTAGTGTATTTTAAATAGATGGAGGCTGATAAGGAAATCAAGTTACTTATCTGTGGCTATAATGTGTTGTGGATTATTTGGCTATCAACACAACACAAATTTCACCATGGTGACTGGTTAGTTGTTTTTCCATAGCATCTTTTTTTTTTTAATTTATTTTTATTATACTTTAAGTTCTAGGGTACATGTGCAGAACGTGCAGGTTTGTTACATATGTATACTTGTGCCATGTTGGTGTGCTACACCCATCAACTCGTCAGCACCCATCATAGCATCTTAAATATTTGGTATATTAATATGTGGAGTTACTCCAAGCCCATAAACATCTTACAAATCAGAAAGTAATTATAACTTTTATGTGATAACTGAAGTTGAATGGCAAGGTTAAACACATCTGTGTTGAGTCAAAAGAGAAGCTATTATTAAACGGAATAACATAGCAATAAAGCAGTTTTTGGGACTAACCCTCCCTCAGATAGATAACAACCATATACTCTGGCCAATATATAGAAAATTCTTGCCTATTTGAAGGCACTGGAGAGCAACCAAAGCCAGGCAGAAATTGGAGTGGATTCAACCTTTGAGAGAAGGGGACTGACTGTGTGAGATTAGTCAGTCTCTGTGGCACAGGGGGACTAAAACTTAAGCAGAAAGATGCTTCTCCATGGGTTAAGGAGACAGTACTAAGTCTGGCTGTCAGAACAGCCGGAAAGTGAGGGAGGAAGCCCCAACTCAATAAGATACACTATCAGGCATAGTAGCCTGTGCTTGTAGTACTAGCTACTCAGGAGGCTAGGGTGGGAGGATCACTTGAGGCCAGGGGTTCAAGGCCACTATGCCTCACTATACTCCAGCTTGGGCAATACAGTGAAACCCTGTCTCAAAAAACAAACAAAAAAACAAAGAAGATATACAACTCATAATTCATCAGAGAAGATATACAAATGGCCAGTAAGCACATGAAAAGTTACTCAACATCATTTGGCATTAAGGTAATGCAAATTAAATACAATGAAGTACTACTACCCATCTGGTAGATCAAAAAGGCCAACACTACCAGCTGTTGATGACGAAGTGGACAAATGGGAACCCTCATGCACTGCTGGCAGGAATGTAAAATGGTGTGACCACTTTGGAAAACAATGAGCAATTCCTTAAAATTTATTTGCAAATAATTTACCAGTCAGCATATTTCATTCCTAGGTATTAACCCTAGAAAATGAAAACATGTCCACAAAAAGACCTGTACACAAAATGTTCATAGCAGCATTATTCAACAAGCCAAAAAGTAAAAACAACCCAGTGTCCATCAACTAATGGATGGGATAAGTATAATGTGGTATATCTATAAAATAGAATATTTAGCAAAAAAAAAAGGAATGAATTATTGATATACACTACACAAGAAGATATCTGTCTTCTGGCAATTGTCCAGAACTGCTCAGCACTAACAAATGGGAAATTGATGAGCTCCCCAAAGATCCTCATTCATTCATTTTTGGATGAACTTCAAAAACACCTTATAGGGAGCACAGTGGTTCACACCTATAATCTCAGCACTTTGGGAGGCCAAGGTGGGCAGATCACTTGAGGTCAGGAGCCCGAGATCAGCCTGGCCAACATGGTGAAACCCTGTCTCTACTAAAAATACAAAAATTAGCCAGGTGTGGTGGCACACGCCTGTAATCCCAACTACTGGGGAGGCTGAGGCAAGAAAATCGCTTGAATGTGGGAGGCGGAGGTTGCAGTGAGCCAAGATCGTGCCACTGTACTCTAACCTGGAGTGAACAGAGTGAGTGAGACAGAGTGAGTGAGACTCTGTCTCAAAAACAAACAAACAAACAAAACCATTATAGGGAGATAGACACTGAAACACTATATAGTGAAATTTCCAGACAAGACAAATCTACAGAGACAGAAAGCAGATCAGTGGTTGTCTGGAGGGCTCCCATCTTTTGGGGCTGAAGATGGGAGCAGGAACTGACTGCAAATGGGCAGCAGGGAACTTTTTGGTTGACAGAAGGGTTCTAAAATGAAACTGTACATGATGAAAGTTACTACTTTAAAAAATTTACTATAGGCCGGGCACAGTGGCTCATGCCTATAATCCTAACACTTTGGGAGGCCGAGGCAGGTGGATCACCTGAGGTCAGGAGTTCAAGACCAGCCTGGCCAATACGGCAAAACCTCGTCTCTACCAAAAATACAAAAATTAGCTGGGTGTGGTGGCGCATGCCTGTGATCCCAGCTACTCGGGAGGCTGAGGAAGGGGAACCACTTGAACCTGGGAGACAGAAGTTGCAGAGAGCCTGAGGGACAGGAGCGAGACTCCACCTCAAAAAAAAAAAAAAAATACTATAAACTATTAAACTATACATTTGCATTTGGATGAATTTTATGGTATGATAAATCCCCACCACCACCCAAAAAAGTTGTTTAAAACAATAGAAAAATTTAGGGAGAGTACTAACAAAAATAGCTAACGCATGCTGGGCCTAATACCTAGGTGGTGGATGGATGGGTTGACAGGTGCAGGAAACCACTATGGCACACATTTACCTATGTAACAAACCTGCACATTCTGCACACGTACTCCAAAACTAAAAAAAAAAAAATTGCTAGGGATGAGGGGGCAGGGTGGGAAAGATAAAATGAGACTTAAAGACTTAACAGTCAGCTGGGTGTGGTGGCTCATGTCTGTAATCCCAGCACTGTGGGAGGCCGAGGTGGGCAGATCACCCGAGGACAGGAGTTCAAGACCAGCCTGACCAACATGGTGAAACCCTCTCTCTACTAAAAATACAAAAATGAGCCGGTCGTGACGGCAGGTGCCTGTAATCCCAGCTACTTGGGAGGCTGAGGTAGGAGAATCACTTGAACCCAAGAGGCAGAGGGTGCAGTGAGTCAAGATCCCACCACTGCACTCCAGCCTAGGTGACAGAGTGAGACTCCATCTCAAAAAAAAAAAACCAAAAAACTTAACAGCCAGACCGGATACAGTGGCTCATGCCTGTAATTCCAGCACTTTGGGAGGCCAAGGCAGGTGGCTCACTTGAGGTCAGGAGTTCGAGACCAGACTAGCCAACATGGTGAAACCCTGTCTCTACTAAAAGTATAAAAATTAACTGGACGTGATGGTGGGCACCTATAATCCCAGCTACTCAAGGGGCTGAGGCAGGAGAATCGCTTGAACACAGGAGGCAGAGGTTGCAGTGAGCCAAGATCGCACCACTGCCCTCTGGCCACAGAGAAAATTTCATCTCATACAAACAAAGCAAAACAAAAAAATTTAACAGTCAAATGGAATATGTGGACCTTTTACATCCTGACTCAATGAAAGTAGCTATAACAAAAAACTTATGATACAATTAAGGAAATATGAACACTGACTAAATACTTGATATCAAGAAATTACTGTTATTTTTAGATGTAATAATGGGAATTGCTTTTAAAAGAATACTTACTTTTAAGAGATACACACTTGAATATTTACAGCTAAAATGACATCACGTTAAAGTTTTGCTTCAAAATATTCAGTGGAGGTTTTGCTGGTGGAGTGGATGGAGAGCTATCATAGATGATGTAAAATGCGACATGTGTTAAGTACTGAAGATGGGTTACATGCATGTGGAGATTCATTATGCTAGTCTCTCTAATTGTATGAAATTTTCCACAATAAAAAATAAAAGGTGTATAGTAATATCTACCTGCAAAGATTTGAGTATTCAACTTGATAACACATACAAAGGACTTAATATAAAAGACTGGCAAAATACTGATAACTGTTGAAGTTTAGTGATGGGTACAGGCGTTCATTATACCTTACACTTTACTTTTGTGTATATGTTTGATATTTTCTTTTCTTTTTCTTTTTCTTTTTTTTTAAAGACAGGGTCTCACTCCAGCCGAGGCTGGAGTGCAGTGGTGACATCTTGGCTTGCTGCAGCCTCAACCTCCTAGGCTCACACAATCCTCCCACTTCAGCCTTCTGAGTACTACAGGCACGTGCCACTACGCCCAGCTAATTTGTGCATTTTTTGTAGAGATGGAGTTTTGCCATGTGCCCAGGCTGGTGCAATTTTTCATAATAAAAAGTTTTTTTGCTTTTTTAAGGAGTCTGAAACTTAAAGTATTTTCATTATGGGTATTCAGCACTTTCCTTTTTACATTTTTCAACAATTTAAGCAAAGTAGGGATAAAATGGAATAAAATATTCCAATATTAGCACAAACATGTCTTGCTTTATGAAGACCCAAAACATTTATGTGGCCAATCAGCTAATGTATCAAATTCAAGGTTTGGTTAAAAATAGGCAGATCAGAAATGTAAGTGTAATATGTGTAAATGAGTTGCTCAAAAGTCCAAAGTAAATACAAAGTAAATACTCCTCTCCTCAGTATAGTTTTTGAACATAAATAAGACTGATTTCATCAGGCATAGGAGAAATTCTTTTTATTTAGGGAATAATAAAAAAAGTAGCTTAAAATACACATTGCAGGCCAGGCGCAGTAGCTCATGCCTGTAATCCAAGCACTTTAGGAGGTCAAGGCAGGATTGCTTGAGCCCAGGAGTTCAAGACCAGCCTCAGCAATATAACAAAAGTTTGCTTCAAAAAAACCAAAAACAAAACAACCCACAAAAAACCAAAAAGCCAAAAAACCCATATATTGCTATGTAGAATTCTAGCTAGATGCAGGCTTCTGCTTTAACTATTATATACATGTACACACAAGGTTTTGCAGTGGGTTGCCTATTTATTCTCCAATAATCTAAACAGACTATTGATAGAGATGTATGTGCCCACACTTATTTCTTCTGATGAAACTGGAAAACCAATTTGCAAACCTGCCTACCAGAAACAAAGAAAACTAAGTAAGACCAGGTTATTCTCTACTGCTCAGAGTCTCAACAACAGGTTAAAAAACCAGAGTTTCCAAACTGGCCTCCTTTTGTTTGACCCACACTTTACTTACTGTATTTATTTATTTATGAGACGGAGTCTCACTCTGTCACTCAGGCTGGAGTGCAGTGGAGCGATCTTGGCTCACTACAACCTCTGCCTCCCAGGTTCAGGTTCAAGCGATTCTCATGCCACATCCTCCCCAGTGGCTGGAACTACAGGCCTGCACTACCAAGCTCAGCTAATTTTTGTTTTTTTGGGTTTTTTTTTAAAGTAGAGACGCGGTTACACCATGTTGTCCAGGCTGGTCTTGAACTCCTTACCTCAAGTGATGTACCCACTTTGGCTCTCAAAAATGCTGGGATTACAGGTATGAGCCACCATGCCTGGCCTTGAATTTTTTCCATTATTTATTAATTTTTTCTTTTTTTTGAGACAGAGTTTCGCTCTTGTTGCCAGGCTGGAGTGCAATGGCATGATCTCAGCTCACTGCAACCTCTGCCTCCCAGGTTCAAGCGATTCTCCTGCCTTGGCCTCCTGAGTAGCTGGGATTACAGGAGCCT
>NW_012115688.1:2833301-2837210 GCF_000951035.1 Colobus angolensis palliatus | reverse complement strand
TGTCTATAACCCCAGCACTTTGGGAGGCTGAGGTGGGCAGATCACCTGAGGTCAGGAGTTTGAGACCAGCCTGGCCTACATGGCAAAACTCCATCTCTACTGAAAATACAAAAATTAGCTGGCATGGTGGTGTGTGCCTGTAATGCCAGCTACTTGGGAGGCTGAGGCACAAGAATTGCTTGAACCCAGGAGGCAGAGGCTACAATGAGCCAAGATCGTACCACTGCACTCCAGGTTGGGTGACAAAGCAAGGCTGTCTCAAAAATTTAAAAAAAGAATTAAACAAAAATTAAAGGTCCATTTGCAGAAATCAACTCACTTGCAAAAGGACTTGTTTACTACAAAATTCAGGTTGAGATCTATCTTACTTTGTTATTTTATTCATTCATCCAATATGCCCTATATGAGCATACACTGTGCCAAATGCAGAAAAAAGCCAATTGCAGAACTGTAAAAAACAAACAATCACATGTTCATGTGGACCTCACTGTAGTGTTTCCCAGGGCTTCTTAACTTGGGAACTACTAACATTTTGAACAGGACAATTTTTTGTTCTGAGGAGCTGTCCTTTGTACTGCAGGATGTTTAGCAGCATCTCAAACTTTTTACCCCCTAAATGCCAGTAGCATCCCCTGCCCTGCCCAGGTTATACAACCAGAAATGTCTCTAGACACTGCCAAATGTCCCCTAGGACAAATACAAGTTAAAACATTTTAAGTAATGTCAACATAATATGATACAACTTCATAATCAATTATATATCTCTCTAAAGATGATTAAACACTGGCTAATGTCTTAAGTAAATAAAACTGTGGACATTAAAAAAATAATGATGGCAAAGAAACTTGAATGGAGGGCGGGGTTAAAAAAAAACTGAACAAAGTTCTTATATATTCAAATGTTTTTAAAAACTAATCTCTAAGCCCTTTGGTTACGCTTCCTTTGTAGTTGGGAAATTCCTGTTCTGCTAATTCAGGCTCTTTTCTGAATACAGGTTTATATACTTTAGTGCATGAAAATATTACTATAGCCTAACATTCATAGGAAGAATCTCTTGGTCTTTTTTGAGAACCTCTCAAGTGTTTCGTTACATATTAGAATAATCAGAGGAAAGAAAAGTAAGTGAATTTCAGTCTTGGTATATTCTCCTCTAACTCAAAGGTTTCATTTAGTAGGAAGAGGATGAATAGCTGATTAAATCTATATAGGTTTTTAATAGTTTTAAGTTTCATTTATTTGTTAAGTTTGCTCTCTGTTTCCTTGATGATTTCATAATTTCCTTGTCCTAATATGAACTAGTAAGTGAAGATTAACCTTGTTATTTAAAAAGGGAAAAATTACTAATTTTCATTGTGTCCTTCCGTACCAGGAAGTGTAGTAAGACACCTTATTTCATGCTCAAAACAGCTCTATGAAGTAGGAATTACGATCCTTATTTTACAGGTAAAAGAATTAAGTAAAACTATTATTTTGCACCAGGCAAGCCTGTTCAAGTCAAAGGCATACATAATACTCTACCTATTTCTAAAACAGGAGCCAATAATATCCATGACAGCATTCTCTTCCCTATACTGTAAAATAGAAGAAGTCCAAAGTAATAGCTATAAGAAGAGTTTTAATCTGAAGAGTTTGACAACGAAGTTAAGAATCCCCAAATAATCAAAAAGAAAAACTCATCACATCTAGTGGTAACAAAATTCGGATATATATGGTTTTCATATTGTTCATGAATAACTCAACAATGGGCAGCAAAAACACCCACACAATTTCAAGACTCCAGCCAGGAGTGCTGACCAGCCTCAATAAAATGTCAGCTTGCTGCCAAAGGATCTAGATCAGTGGAATTTTCCAGCTCTCTAAGGAGACAATGCAGAGCTGCCTGCAGACTGGTTCTGAAATCGAATCAGAACTAGAACTTAAAAACAAAAAAACAGACCAAGCTCTAGGCATCAAATTTCTTCTTCCTGAAAGAATCAACAGAAAACCTAAGTGAGGTACTCTAGATGTACTCAATCCAGGGTTTCGTCTGGAAGCCAATTTACTTGCTTGACTGCTTGCAAAGTTCATTCAACTGTTCCTCCCAGGTTTTGTTTCACGAGAGAAAAATAAAACCATCATCTTTTGGCAAGATGAAGTATTAACTTTTCTCCTGGTATTGCTGTTACTCACAGAGGTAAAAGAAAATGCACACACACACAAATACATACCCTTTGAATGTCTAATTTAAATCCTAAATAACCCAGAGTACATGTGAGGGAGGGGAAAATAAAAGCCTTAGCAAGGAATATTTTAGTTCCAAAATTCTAAAGGCAAACTGCTAACTGAAAAGGGAAATTAACTTCATCAACTGTAAAAGAAAAAAATTCATCATCTTCTTGTTTTAAAGGAGTTCCCGGCATGGAAGCAGATCATACACTTGATTCCTGGTGTAGGAACTGAAACAACTCTGGCCCAGAGATAAAAGGGTGACACTTTGCTTGACACACCTATGCTTGAGCAGCTACTCCCATCTGTCTACTTTCCCTCCTTCCCCTAAAAGCTACTTAAGTCTCGGTTTATCCAGTTACATGTGCTAAGTGAAAAGAAGGCATTAACTCCCAAGCCACGTTTTTGGAAGTAACATGGTGACCCATTTCAACACTTACACACACAGATGTTAAATTGGTCAAAGTATATTTAAATAATCTCATCTCATTCACTCTTGCTCATGCTCAAAGATTCATTCTCTTATGGGACTTTCTTCCCACAAAATGATTGGCCTCATACCAAGTTTTATAAACATGAAAAATGTTGTTTTGTACTAAGAAAGAAAATAACTGGAGGAGAGGGAAGCTTTTCAAAAGAACTTTCACAGAGTGGGCAATATAAATGTCTCTAAGATAAGATACAGAACACTGGGATCTTTTTCTCTGTGACTCCCGCCCACGCCCCATTCTACCTAAACTCACTGTGTATCTAATCATGAACAAAAGAGAGACACAGTTTGAATTTCAGCTAGAGGTATACACTATATTCAAAGGGTGTGCTTCCCTAAAGACTGTATTTTTTTCTTTTGTATGAACGGTGTCTCCCTATGTTGCCCTGGCTGGTCTGAAACTCCTGGCTATGAAACTGTATTCTGCTGTAGATATGAAGCCATTTTGTCCCTTACGAGGGAAGCCTTGACTTTCTCTACACAACTTACTCATCCTAGTTGTAATAAGCATTTTCATTTGAGAAAAAAATTCTGATAGGCATTGTATCATCTTTCTAAACATGAGGCAATCTTTACAAACATACTGTTTCTCAGAAAGAAAATGATAAATAACCTAAATGTCCCTATAGGGAGTCAGTTTTGAAAATTACAGAACTGGCCAAGCTCGGTGGCTCATGCCTGTAATCTCAGCACTTTGGGAGGCCGAGCCAGGTGGATGACCTGAGGTACGGAGTTCAAGACCAACCTGGCCAACATGACGAACCCTCATCTCTACTAAAAATACAAAAATCAGCCAGGCATGGTTGTGGGTGCCTACAATCTCAGCTACTTGGGAGGCTGAGACATGGGAATTGCTTGAACCTGGGAGGTGGAGGTTGCAATGAGGCGAGATCACGCCACTGCACTCCCGAGACTCTGTCTCAAAAAAATAAAATAAAATAAATTGTAGAACACTATGCTAGCCATTAACAAGAATCAGATAAATGTATAGGAAATAAGATGAAATATGTTAATGTACTTTTTTTTGTATTTTCAAGCAAAAAATACAAACTTCAGGAAAATAGGCTTAGATGACTCCATTTAAATAAATAAAAACACTTGGCCGGGCGCGGTGGCTCACGCCTGTAATTCCAGCAATTTGGGAGGCCGAGACGGGTGGATAACGAGGTCAGGAGATCGAGACCATCCTGGCTAACACGGTGAAACCCCGTCTC
>NW_012115688.1:2832167-2833251 GCF_000951035.1 Colobus angolensis palliatus | reverse complement strand
GGGGAGGACAAGATGGGCATATTACTTGAGCCCAGGAGTTTTTGAGACCAGCCTGGGCAATATGGTGGAACCCTGTGTATACTAAAAATACAAAATTACTGGGGCATGGTGGCGCATGCCTGTAATCCCAGCTACTCAGGAGGCTGAGGCAGGAGAATGGCGTGAACCTGGGAGACGAAGCTTGCAGTGAACCGAGATTGCGCCACTGCACTCCAGCCTGGGGCACAGAGTGAGACTCCGTCTCAAAAAAAAAAAACACTTATATGTGAACAAAAAAGTATCTCATACAGATACACATTCATATACTTAGATTACTAAATGCTTAGGGAAAGGTCTAGAACAGAGCTGTCAAACAGAAATAAAATGGGCATGGCATAGTGGCTCACGCCTGTAGTCCCAGCATTTTGGGAGGCTGAGAAGGGAGGATCACTTGATCCCTGGAGTTTGAGACCAGCCTGGGCAACATGGTGAGACTCCATCTCTTTTAAAAAAAAAAAAAAAAAAACATGGAAATAAAATGGGAGCCACATACATAGTTTAAAAATGTATTGTAGCCCTATTAAACATAAAAATAAACCAGTGAAATTATTTTTAATACATTTAACCCAATATGTCAAAAATGTTACTATTTCAACAATGTAACTGAAATAAAAATTGACTGATTTTTTTCTTACTAATTCTTCAAACTTTAGTGTGTATTTACACCTATAGCACATCTCAATTCAGACCAGTCACATTTCAAGTGTTCAACAGCCACATATAGCTAGTGACTACTCTACTGAACAGTGGAGACCTTACAAAAACCCCACCAAATTATTAACTTTCATTTTGTCTTCTGTATCTCTGTGTTGTTTGAATTTTTAAAAGAACATGTATATATTACTTCTATGTTTCTAAAAAACAAAAACCTAAATGTGTCCATATATGAAAATTAATTCAAGGTAAAACAAAAACCTAAGCATCAAAGCCAGGACCATTAAAAAGAAGCAAAATCTTCTCAACCTTATATGCAGATTTCTTAGGACACAAAAAGCATTAACTGTAAAAGACAAACTGAACATCAAAATTCAAAACTTTCCTTATC
>NW_012115688.1:2814087-2831357 GCF_000951035.1 Colobus angolensis palliatus | reverse complement strand
CGTCTCAAAAAAAAAAAAAAAAAAGACTGACAACATCAAATGTGAACAAGGATATGTATGGACCAAGTAGAACCCTCATATGTCACTGGCAGAAATATAAAATGGTATAACCATCTTGGGGAACTGTTTGGCAGTTTCTTATAACATTAAGACTGAGCACTGTGGCTCATGCCTATAATCCCTGCAGTTTGGGAGGCTGTGGCAGGAGGATTGCTTGAGCTAGGAGTTTGAGACCAGCCTGCAACATGGGCAGACCCTATCTCTACAAAAAAAATTAAAAATTAGCCAGGCACAGTGGTGCGCACCTATAGTCCCAGCTACTCGGGAGGGTGCGGTGGGAAGCTCTCTTGAGCCCTAGAGTTCCAGGCTGCAGTAAGCCATGATTATGTCACTGCATTCTAGCCTGAGTGACAGAGCAAGACCCTGTCTCAGAAAAACCAAATCAAAACCCAAACAAAAACATTAAACACACATCTACTCTATGACCTAGCAATTCCATTCCTAGGTATTTAGGTACCCAAGATAAATAAAAACATATGTCTTCAAAAAGATTTGGAAATAACCCATATGTTTATCAGCAGGATAGATGGATAAACTGTGGTATATATGAACAATAAAAATAAAAAGCAATAAACCACTGACATACACAGCAACATGATGAGTCTCAAATACATGTTCTTTCACTGTAGGTAAAAAAAGTCCAGGCACAAAAAGTTAAAAAATGTATGCTTTGATTTCCATGGCATTCTGGAAAAGCAAAACTAATCTATCATAATAAAAATCAGTAGTTGCCTGGGACAAAGAGCACAGGGCAAAAGCAACTGGAAAGGGGCATGAAGGAACTTTCTGGGGTCATGGAATCATACTATACCTTATCTTGGATAGTGGCTATGAAGTAGTAGGTAGGACAGGACTCCGGAGGCGGGGCTTGGACACCAAACCAAATTTATGACTAGCTAAAAAAGGTATGGGGCAGAAGCAGCTTTCTGCAAGACACAACCACCAGTGTGCCATGTCAGTTTACCATTGCTATGACAACACCTGAGAGTTACCACCCCTTCCCATAGCAATGACCTGATGATCCAGAAGTTACAACCCTTTTCCTAGAAATTTCTGCATAAACTGCCCCTTAATCTGCATGTAATTAAAAGTAAGTATAAATATGACTGCAGAAATGCCCTGAGCTGCTACTGCTACTCTCAGTACAATGCCTATGCGGTAACCCTGCTCTGCAGCAGCAGTCAAGGAGCTGTAACACTGCCGCTTCAATAAAGCTATCTTCTTCTACCACCAGCTAGCTCTTGAATGATTTCCTGAGCAAAGCCAAGACCCTCCAGGGCTAAGTCCCAATTAGGGGCATGGCTGTGCCCTGTATCAGTTATACGGATGTAGGCAATTGTGAAAACTCATTGAATTGAACACTTAAGGCCCCTGTGAAAATGAACCTACCTACTGTCATAAAAGTCAAATGCTATGGAAACCAAAAAGCAGTACTTAATGAATGCTGTTTGATACATGATGAACAGATGAATACATGAAGACTGAGAAAATACTGAAGTGTGGAGTGTAATTATCATTAAAATGCTCTCCATCATTCTTCTACCACTATATTGGTGTGAGTCCACACAAATCTCTTCAATTTACCTGACCAATCACAATTAAGATGATATCTTGTCTCTCTGAAATCCTGCTCTATTTAGAACTCATCTCTTTCTTGAATATTTCCAACGAATGTCCATATAACAAGGCTTCCAGCTGAAGTAACAAAAGAAATAAAAGAAAAAGGTGGCAAAGAAGAAACTAAGTGTGAGAGAAGATATGAAAAAGACTCCTTGTGTTCAAGTACAATCTAGTCAATTTAGTTCCAAAGGAAGAAAAACATGAAGTCACTAAATATGCTCCTAGTTGAAGGTCAGGGAAACCACTCAGAAAGGTCAACAGTTTGCTTCTCCACTTCTCCAGGTTCACTCAATTCTATTGTGTTCTCACGGGCAGTAAAAACCATAAGAAAATCCTCCAAAGCACAAACAGGCAATTGCCCCAAACTGCCTTAGCAAAAAATAGAATTTCATGCTGAGTGGCAGACTGTTTAGCTCACATTCCTGTAATGTCCCCTACATCTATTCCATGCAGCAACTTTGCTAGCAGTCACCAGCCACAGCCTAAACACTGTAGTAACAGGGCACATTATACATCAAAATCCCTTAGATACATTTTAACCCAGCCATCTATGGTAGAAAACAACCAAGAGTTTCTTGTTATCCACAAGGCAACCCAAAGTTAAGTGCAGGAAAGGCTGAGGGAATACCATGTGCTTCCTTTCTGACTGGAAAACAAGGCTTCCAGGCAACATAGCAGGGTTTCTGCACACTCTGACAGGGATGTGCATGGTAAACTGCATTGCTGTTGAAACAAACACTTCTACAACTAGAGGACAAGTCAACCTGAAATAAAGGAAATAGCAGGAGTTGCAAAATAGGTCTTGTGGAATGAGTAAGGAACTTCTCACATGTCTCTACTTGAACTATGGCGTGATTAAGCTGAAATAAAATGTCATTCCAATCATATAATAGACATTTACAGTCTGTTTCTGGGGTCAGTTACTTGCTGAACACAGGCTACGAAACCAAAACCACCCTGCTTTTCAGATGAAAACTGACAAAATATACAAAACTAAAAGGATAAGAATTAAATCTCCACAGATCAAAGTTTTAAAAAATGGTGATCATTAAAAAAAGCTATTCATTTACTCCTTAATCAAATACTATAAATTATTTGCCACGCAGCAGGCTGGACACATACCAAAAAGACAAAATCTATGCCTTCAAGCTCACAGTGTAGTGACGGAGACTAGGGTGTAAACTGATGATTAGAGAGTATGGGATAGTTAGTGCTACAATAAAGGCTATTAAACAAATGCAGTTGCAAAGGGGTAGTAATTAGAGTTTTTAGATACAAGACACAGATACTGGCTGACAGAAAAAGAATTTAAAAGATATTGGGGTAAAAGCAAAGATATTGGTCTTTCCAAGTGTCCATAGAATATACAAGACATAAAATTAGTATCAGTAGCCCATAAAATTAATATCAACAAATTTAAAAGAGTTGAAATCACAAAGAATGTATTCACCAATAACATGATCAAACTAGAAAGCAACAACAGAAAGACAACAGAAAACTCTCTGAGCACTTGGATATGAAACAATACACTTCTAAATAATGCATGGGTCAAAAAGAAAGTCTCAAGGGAAATAAAAAATAATGAACAAAATAAAATCATACATGTATCAGAAATTGTTGGACATAGCTAAAGCAGTGTGTGAGGGAAATGTGTAGTAATAAATACATACAGTGTAAAGAGGAAAAGTCTCAAATCAATTATCTAAGTTCCAACTTTAAAAACCTACTAAAAAAAAGAGCAATATATAGGTAAACCAAGCAGAAGCAAGGAAATAATTATAGAAGTGAATTAAATTGAAAACAAAGACAACAGAGAAAGATCAATGAAACAAAGAGCTGGTTCTTTGAACGGATCAATAAAATCGACGAATGTCTAGCAAGACTGACCAAAAAAAAAAGAGAGAGAGAAGGCACAAATTACCAATATTGGAGGGAATGAAATGGGATATCACTACAGGTATCAAAAGGATAAGAGAATATTATGCAGAATTCTACCCAAATAAATTTGACAACGTAGACCAATTCCTCAAAAATGACAAACAATAAGACACTCAATATGAAAGAGCCCTGTAACTATTAAGGAAACAATTTGTCATTTAAAAACTCCCAAAAGGGAAATCTCTAGATTAGTGATTACCAGAGGTTAAGGACGGGGTGAGGGCAGGAGGAAAGTGTATGTAACTATAGAGAACATGAGGAATCTCAGCAGATACGAAAATGTTCTATATCTTGACTATATGTGTCAATGTCAATATCCCAGTTGTAATATTATAAGATAGTACCATAGGGGGAAACTGGGTCAAAGGTACAAGGAATCTCTGCATTATTTTATATGACTACACATGAGTATACAACCTCTCAAAATGAAAGGTTTATTTTTTTTAAAGTACCCTTTAAAAAAAGGGATCGCTGGGCATAGTGACTCATGCCTATCCAAGCACTTGGGGAGGACAAGATGGGCATATTACTTGAGCCCAGGAGTTTTTGAGACCAGCCTGGGCAATATGGTGGAACCCTGTGTATACTAAAAATACAAAAATTAGATAGGCGTACAGGTACACATTTGTAGTCCCAGCTACTTGGGAAGCTGAGGCGGGAAAATTGCTTGAACTCAGGAGGTGGAGGTTGCAGTGAGCTGAGATTGAGGCACTGCACTCCAGCCTGGGCAACACAGTGAAACTCCATCTCAAAAAAAAGAAAGAAAAGCTACATAGGGTATCTGCACTTAAAGCCAAGGAACTTCTATTTTAGGCAAGATGGATGCTTAAGATAACCGAAACATTTTCCAGATAAAGATCTAGAAATGCTAGATAAAATATACTAAAACTTATTTTAAGTGTATAGCTAAACTCGTAAGAAAGAACGGGCAACCCCCGGGTGTTTGGATCAAAGAAGGAACTGAAAACCACAGTAGAGCACATAAGCTGATACAGTGGTTACAGGGGGCAGGGTGGGGTGGGGGAAGACAGTTTCAACAACTTCCAGTCTGGGTTTTATTTGCCACGTGATAATAAAAATGGTCTTGAGCTTACAGGCAGTAGAGAACTGGAACTAAGACTGAAAGTGGAAAGTCTATGCATCCTCAATGAAAGGATCGAGTTAGGAAAAAAAAATCATGTAACAGCTCAAGGAACAGAGAAGAAAGTGTATCTAACCTTTGGGCTGTAGGGGGTAGGAAAAAAAATCTCTCTTAAGAATCAGAATGAGGCCGGGCGCGGTGGCTCAAGCCTGTAATCCCAGCACTTTGGGAGGCCAAGACGGGCGGATCACGAGGTCAGGAGATCGAGACCATCCTGGCTAACATGGTGAAACCCCGTCTCTACTAAAAAATACAAAAAAAAAAAAAACTAGCCGGGCGAGGTGGCGGGCGCCTGTAGTCCCAGCTACTCGGGAGGCTGAGGCAGGAGAATGGCGTGAACCTGGGAGGCGGAGCTTGCAGTGAGCTGAGGTCCGGCCACTGCACTCCAGCCCAGGCGACAGAGCGAGACTCCGTCTCAAAAAAAAAAAAAAAAGAATCAGAATGAAACCTTGGGCCTGCAACCCACATAGATCTGGGCTTCAAAATTGTACTTTCAATTATAATATCTGAATGTTCCAGGCACTCCAAACCAAAGAATTAACATAAAAACTGGCCTAGGCAAGAGTATCTAGAAGAAGCAAATTCATCCCCCCTTTTAAGAAAAACAACTTTAACCCCAGGTCACACCACAGATAAAACCTCGCTAACGAGTAAAAACATATTAAACATAAAAGGAAATATTGACAGTGAACTGAAGGATTTTTTTGAGAGTTAGGAATAGACAGTAGCAGTTAAATCAACTAGAACTTACTAACAGACAACAAAGATAAAATTTTTGAGTATGTGACACTATCTAAGCTAAATCTCTGCCAAATTACCCTAGCAGTGGCACGTAGAGAGAGGAAGAGTGACTACAGGCTTTATGTAAACTTAGGAAATGATTACAACAGTCCAAGCCTTTCAAAAGACTTTAGAAAATATTTTAATTACATAGCAACAGATGCCTCAGAATGTAAGACCCAGGGCCAGGAGCAATGGCCTATACCTGTAATCCCAGCACTTCCAGAGGCCAACACGTGAGGAATGCCTGAAGGCAGGAGTTGGAGACCAGACTGGGCAACAAAGTGACCCTGTCTCAATAAAAAAAATTAAAATTAAAATAGTTTTTTTAAAAAGGAAAGAAAGAATATAAGACCCAGAAAAAGGCAATGAGAGAGGAGATAAAATGAGAGGAGGGGGATATGAATGAATACTTAGAGACATCTTGAAAGTAAAGTTAAACTCACTGGATTGGGCAGTTAGGGGCTAAGGGGAGAGACAAGAAAGGGAAAAACTAAAGGTGACACTGAGGTTGGGACTCAACTACTATTGAGGAAAATAGTGGTACATTCTCCCTCCACCAACAATGGCAGTTTTGGCCCAGCAGATGAGAACACTAGACTGGAAAGAACCTCAGATTCCAGTCCAGGTTCTCTTTCTTTGGCAAGCTACTTAATTTCACAGGTTTGGTTTCTTCACTTCTGTAATATGGGAGGATTTAGGGAAAATGAGTTAAATATTGGACCAGTTGTGGATCAAGGGGTTTCAGAATAAATCGCTTCCAAGCAGCAAGAGATATGGGTCTGGAGCTCAGGAGAAAAGCAGTACTGAAAGGACAGAGCAGAGAGACAATCATCAATGTTGAAAAGATGGTTAAAGCTGCAGCAGTAGACGACTTTTTTTTTTTTGAGACGGAGTCCTGCTCTGTCACCCAGGCTGGAGTGCAGTGGCCGGATCTCAGCTCACTGCAAGCTTCGCCTCCCGGGTTTACGCCATTCTCCTGGCTCAGCCTCCCGAGTAGCTGGGACTACAGGCGCCCACCACCTCGCCCGGCTAGTTTTTTGTATTTTTTAGTAGAGACGGGGTTTCATCGTGTTAGCCAGGATGGTCTCGATCTCCTGACCTCGTGATCCGCCCGTCTCAGCCTCCCAACGTGCTGGGATTACAGGCTTGAGCCACCGCACCCGGCCGATGACATTATTAGATGCATCAAGGCAAGAGGCCTGTGAATCTTGGGAAAACCCTAAACAAATACAGAAAAGGCTCTGAGGCAATAAGGGAGGCATGGTGGTGCAGGCCTGTAGTCCCAGCTACAAAGGAGGTTGAAGCAGGAAGATCACTTGAGCCAGAATGCAGAGGTTATAGTGAGCTGAGATCTTGCCACTGCACTCCAGCCTGGGTGATGGGAGTGAAACCCTGTCTCAAAAAAGAAAAAAAAAAAAAGCTCAGAGGCATACCAGTCTTACCGAGAAGGGGTATTCTGAGATAGGGTACCACAATTAGATGACATACTATATTGGCACAGAGTTGTGTTCCATTTTTCATTGCCAACTAATTTTCTGAGTGATTGATAAAATATAAGCAAAATAAAAGCCTTTGTCACAAACCTTCCCTAGTATCCCTCGAAAACACTGATTTCATTATGGTGTTAAAAGTTCTTTCATGGCTGGGCGCGGTGGCTCACGCCTGTAATCCCAGCACTTTGGGAGGCCGAGGCGGGCAGATCACAAGGTCAGGAGATCGAGACCATCCTGGCTAACCCGGTGAAACCCCGTTTCTACTAAAAATACAAAAAATTAGCCGGGTGCGGTGGCGGGCGCCTGTAGTCCCAGCTACTCAGGAGGCTGAGGCAGGAGAATGGCGTGAACCCGGGAGGCGGGGCTTGCAGTGAGCCGAGATCGCGCCACTGCACTCTAGCCTGGGCAACAGAGCGAGGCTCCATCGCAAAAAGCAAAAAAAAAAAAAAAAAGTTCTTTCATTATGGTGTTAAAAGTTCTACCTTAAAGGGTTTAAAAAATATATTCTATAAACACAGATAGATACTTCATAATCTAAGCCTTTACACAGCTGAAATTCTGCCTGGCTTAGGCTTGCAGGATACTGTGAAACACACAGTTGACCCAAGTTAGCCCAACAGGAAAGCTGGTTTCACCACATCAAGACAAGAGAAATTGAGGTCAGACTGGTCCAACACAGGCTAAATCACTGTGCCCTACTGAAATAGTATCAAAAACTTGGATTTAGTTAACCCCACAGAGCAACACAGAAACATGGCTGAAAAGCAGACGTGATGCTTGTGGTTACTGCTCTAAAGGAAACTTCCTCCAACTTTTGCTTCGAAGCAAGTAACACTATACAAGAGACCAAGATCAAGAGTGTTTTGTACATGATATTTCTTGGACCTTCCTAATTCTCACTTCTGGCCAAACAAGTCATGTCATGCTGTACCTGACTGTAGGGAAAACTCTTCTCCTTTTGTTTCCACTTCCTACAGGCACATCATCTCACAAGCAGCTAGGACTACAGGATCTCAGTTTAAAGCAGAAGCCAATGCAAAGCATGAGTGTTTCCTGTGCATTCTCAAATTAGCAACTGTTGAAATTGTACTACATTTCAAATTCAAGGAAATGCTAATAATCAAAAGGTTATGTTTTACGGTCTTAGGCATCCAGAATTACTAGGTCTAAAGACAAGTGTTTGATTAGAATCTTCCATTTCCTCAATGATGGGAAAATATTAGCTGGCTTTAAATTATTTCAGCTTAAATTTATCATAAGTTCGCTTGGGTGATAGGGTTGTGGCAGAATCCAAAATTCAAGTAACTGAATATAGTCAAGTGCTGGACTTCAGACTAGCCTGATATTCAGTCCTTGACCAAAATAATTAAAACACAGCTGCTCAGCCTCTCCCAAAAGAAAAATTCCTCAATCCAAATTATTTATCTAATATGAATCTTTGTGTACAATCAGAACCATTCAGGAAATGGCAGCAAGTTGCCTTTATAAGAATCTTAATCAGAACAGAAAAATCACTGATTGCTATGATTAGGATGAATGACATTCTTCCCTGATGTTGAAACATTTTGAAATAGTACCTTCCAACACAAAGAACCTAAGAGTGAAGCAGCACATACCATTTGCAAAGGATCAATAAGATACAGCCCCGGCTGGGGGCGGTGGCTCACGCCTGTAATCCCAACACTTTGGGAGGCTGAGGCGAGCGGATCATGAGGTCAAGTGATTGAGACTATCCTGGTCAACATGGTGAAACCTTGTCTCTACCAAAAATACAAAAATTAGCCAGGCGTGGTGGCAGGCACCTGTAGTCCCAGATACTTGGGAGGCTGAGGCAGGAGAATTGCTTGAACCTGGGAGGTGGAGGTTGCAATGAGCCGAGATCGTGCCACTGCACTCCAGCCTGGCAAAAGAGCAGGACTCCGTCTTAAAAAAAACAAAGATACAGCCCCAAATTTGGCTCACAATTTATCTGTGTTTATAAAATTTAGATTTTTTTAACCTGATCTCTTAAATGACTGAGGATTAATTAACCTTGATAATTTGATACAATATGGAAACTACCTACAGGTAATATGCAAACCTTAATTTATCCATTCCGTAACATTTGACAAATGCACAAAATAGTATTACTTTAATAAAAAGTCTGTTTTGGTAACAGTTTTCCAAAGACGAAAAATTTTGGCTGGGTGTGGTGGTTCACACCTGTAGTCCTAGCACTTTGGGAGGCTGAGGCGGGCGGATCACCTGAGGTCAGAAGAGCAGCCTGGCCAACATGAGCGAAACCACATCTCTACTAAAAATACAAAAATTAGCCAGGCGTAGTGGCACATGCCTGTAATCCCAGCTACTTGGGAGGCTAAGGCAGGAGAATTCCTTGAACCCAGGAGGCAGAGGATGCAGTGAGCTGAGATCACACCACTGCACTCCAGCCTGGGTGACAGACGAGACTCCATCTCAAAAAAAAAAGAGGAAAAATTTTAAACCACCACACAAACCAAAAGGTTATAAAGATACAGTTACTACAATTATTGTAGAGAAATGCAAATAAATACATATTGGTAATTGTACGGAAACTGGTCTTCTCACATAATACTGGCATGACTTCAAATTGCTACTGCCTACTCAGCAGCAGCTATTAGAATTTAAGATGCACATACCCAATTACCCAGCAATCCCACTTCTAAAATTCTGTCCTTCAGAAATAACAGCCTGAGAACATGAAAAACTTACGTGTAAGAATTACCACAGAATTATCAATAACTGTAAAATTTGGAAAACTAGTAAATGTTCATCAATAAGAGAAGGGGCACTCAAATTATGGAACAGTCACAAAATAGAGTACCAGGCAGACATAAACAAATATAGATGCTTATACTGAACCTGTAGAGATGCCCAAGATAGATTGTTAGGTAAAAATATAAGTTGCAAGAAGAAACTAAATATATGTGTATATATATATACTGCAGACCAGTACAGACAGGGCAAGTCCACTTTTGTTTTAAGTATATACGAATGCAATACATATGTATGTATACAATATATATGTATATATTCTTTTTCCTGATCATTGACTTTAACTTCTTAATTTATTTTTAAATAAACCTTGATAGGTATTGTAGGTACAGAGTAAATAGATTAGAAATTGAATAAAGAAAATAATTTTTAAAAGATTTTCCCATGAATACTTGGAATATTTTGAATCTATTAAAGGGAATTTCATTCACATTCTTGATTCAAAGATATTATTCCAGGCCAAGCTAGCTAGTAACTGAGATAAGTATGAATGGAGAGTCTTGTGACTAACATTAATATATATGAATACAATATATTATCATAGCACAGGGAAGGACCTGCACAAAACTGATCATCAGTTAACAGCTATCAGCTTCTAGGGATGACAATTAACAGTTGGACAGGCAGAAAGGAACTTTCACTGCTTTCTCTCTGAAAAAATTTAAGTGGTGGGACTACAGGTCATTTTTACTTTCTTATTTGTAATTAAAAAAAAAAAAAAACTCAAAACAACAGAAGAGTTTTTGTATTCCAAAGAAAAAAATGAGAGAAGAAAAATCATTTCTCATTTTCTAAGCACAATGGTAGAGTTGAAAAAAATAAATTCTAATAAAAGAAAAAAATAGAAACTGCAGAGTATATAGAAATCTCATACCAAGAGACTAATCTAATTAGGCAAAGAAAAATGTACAACACTCTTTTACCCAATCTTAAGAATGCTGCTTAATGTTTCCTGGGATCTTGGCCAAGATGAGCTATGTTTTCAGGTGGAATTCTGCCCTCTAGTGTATACTAGAAGAAGTTAAAGTCCTATGAAACAATAATAAATCACTGTTTTAAAAGTTAACCAAAATATTTTCACTTCATTCTTACAGTACCATAATCATCTTCTTAAATGAAGGTCTTCGTTTTCTTGTTCCCAAATCAA
The DNA here is from genome assembly GCF_000951035.1 of Colobus angolensis palliatus. NCBI lineage: Eukaryota > Metazoa > Chordata > Mammalia > Primates > Cercopithecidae > Colobus > Colobus angolensis. The sequence continues at coordinate 2,820,382 of NW_012115688.1, read as the reverse complement.
TTTATATTGTCATACTAAGTAAACTGTATGACTATCGTAACTTCACATACCTATTCTTCCCTACACATCCAAGAAGCACCTAAAGCATTTAACTGACTCATTTTTCTCACCAAGACAATTTGGCACAACCAAGGGTACAGGAATATGGCAAAATAAAGTTTTAAAAGTCTGTGATCCCAGCAAACCACCATGGCATATGTATTCCTATGTAACAAACCTGCACGTTCTGTACATGTATCCCGGAACCTAAAGTAAAATTAAAAAAACAAAAAAAAAGTTTGTGATCCTGATAGACATCTGGGTCTTAAAATCATAGATGTTTGAAACTTACTGGCACTATAATTTGAGGCTAAGAGCAAAGGAAAAAGGCTGCTGTGTGTAATAAAGTTCATCTCTTCATAGAATTTTCTAAGAACACTAGAATTTATTTAACTCCAGGCAACCTTGAAAATCACTATAGATTATTCCTAGGTTCAGAGTATTTGCTGTAGGTATTCAATCCAAACTGACAGAGGTTACATCATCCTGGTGACCACAAATGAAAAAAGCTTTAGCTTTGAAAACTTTTTGGCCGGGCACAGTGGCTCACGCCTGTAATCCCAGCACTTTGGGAGGCCGAGGCAAGTGGACTGCTTGAGGTCAGGAGTTTGAGACCAGCCTGGCCAACATGGTGAAACCCCATCTCTACTGAAAATACAAAAATTAGTCAGGCATGGTGGCAGACTCCTGTAACTCCAGCTACTTGGGAGGCTGAGGCAGGAGAATCACTTGAACTTGGGAGACGAAGGCTGCAGTGAGCCGAGATCCTGACACTGCACTCCAGCCTGGGCAACAGAGCAAGACTCCATCTCAAAAAAAAAGAGAGAAACTTTTCTATGTTTGGAGTCTCATTTAGATGCTCAGATTGGCAAGGACTTTATTTCATGATCCGAATTGTCAGATATCCTCTTCCTTCCCAAAAGGATATCACTAGAGTCTCCATTCATACTTATCTCAGTTACTAGTTTAGCCTGGAATAAGAGCTTTGAATCAACAATGTGAATGAAATTGCCTTTAAAAGATTCAAAATACTCCAGATATTCACGGGAAAATCTTTAAAAAATTATTTTCCTTATTCAATTCCTAATCTATTTACTCTGTACCTGCAATACCTATAAAGGCTTATTTTAAAACAAATCAAGAATAAGGTAAAAACAAATGAAGCAGGGTATTAACATTCACTGAAGAACATGAAGGCGAAAGTTAGGTATAGGGTATTCTTACTTCTACACAAACCACGTCATTCTGGAGTCGATAAGTAAGATAACAACAGTACCACCAGAGCTGCTAAAATCAATCATTTCCATTGTCACCACTAGTTCCTGTAACATCCTATTAAAAGCTATCTCTAGCTAGTCCTATCCTGGAACAAATGACCACCAGAAGAAATGCACTTGACACAAGCTGGGCAAAGATACTCCTACCTGGCGCTCCATCAACATATAAGTTGCCCACAACGTAGGATTCATACCTCAGTAGGAGATGATCACCCTCTAGAAACAGTAATAGCCACTATTCCCCACATCACATCTTGTCCACAGCTTCACTGTTGCTGCTGACAGGTATCAATGTACAAACACACCTGGAACTCATTTTTTTAAATGTGCTGGACCTTCACTTTCTTGAGACAGGAATGAAACAAAAGTATAGAAAATGGTTATATTAATGAGGAAAAGCTTACAAAGGAAAAGGGGGGAAACAGTCCTCTCACTTTCTTCAAAAATAACAAAATAGCTTTCACAGAGTCCCTCATCAGTTATGCAACTGAGGAGAGATTCTTTTTAACAACAACAACAAATCTATCAGGAGGATAAGAAAGAGCAGTGGCAATGGCAAAGTGGCTGAGAGCCCATGCTTTGGTCTCAAATAGATTTGGGCTGAAATCCAAGCTCGACCAATCATCAACTATGTAACTTCAATGAGTGAAGGGTGCCTCTCTGAACCTCAGTGTCCTGATCTGTGAAATGGGCGCAAAGTTAGTGCCTACATCTTGGAATATTTACGTGGGTTAAGTGAAATAATATATGTAAAACATTTAGAATTGTGCCTTAAATGTGGTGAAGCAGTCAATAAATAGGAGTTATTTATTATTTCAAAAAAGGTAAAGAATATTTAACCTGCAATCTGAGAAGATAGTATGTTTGGTATTTAATCCAGAGAACAAATTGTTTCCAAAACGAAATTAACATGGTCATCAAAGGGAAACATGTTACCCTAGAGTGGGAAAAACAGTTGCCTACAGGAACCATGCAGGTAATATAAATGAGTAAAGCCACTGAGTAGGGACCACAAAAGGGCAAATCCCATCTACTCTGTGCCAACCCAGTGTTACCACAGGTGAAGAGGGAAGGTAGTGGCAGAAATTTTCATTTCTCAAGAAAAGCCAGTAATCCAGATTTTTATGTCAACTTTCTAGAGTTTAAAATACTGGCCAAATGAGGAGACTGGGAGAGATCACACCGTTAGCTGCTCAGACAGGAAGACTCTGCTCAAAAACCAAAGATTGCTGGTGACTGATTACATACACTGAATTTTGGCAAACCACAATGGTCAGCATTACTGTCTTCTCAGTCCTTAGTCTGGGTCTTGTATCTTCAGGATGGTACTGTGAGGGATTCTGTGTCTTCTATCTTTGGGGAAAACATTGCTACACTGACATCACCTATGATGTTGTTTGAGACTCAACATGAAGGCCTTCTTTTTTTTTCACTCCATAGATCAAGAAGGCTAAAACTACATGGGAAAATGATATCTTTCCCTCTTAAGTTATATTGCTTTAGGTCATTCTCAATCTATAAAGAGGCAGCTAAACTGCAGGCCCTTAATTAAGCAAGTCAATGCCTAAGGGTAGGATTACAAATTTTAATGACACTGATGGTGGCCCGCTGGTGGAATAAAGTAAATAGTAAATGTTGGCTTGAAAATAGATAGCAAATGTGGAGTTGAAGCCTGGCCAGCCAGATACCAGCAAATGTTGGGAAAACTGGATGCAAGTAGCTAACAGTACTGGTAGTAAGGACTGGGGACTGAGGGAAGAGGCGGATCAAGAGCATGGAATGACAAGACCATGAGAATTTAGACACACTAAGCTTTGTGCTTTACTACCAAATGTAGGCGAGTAATTTTTGTAGTCTGATTCCTGCCTCTAATTAAAATTGGGCTTATTCCATTCCCAAAACATAAACTTTGGCTTTTTATAGCCTAAGCAGTGTGCTATTTTAAAACACATGGAGGAAATGCATTTTCAGTTACAAACATTTGCTCCTCTAAATCTGTTCTTATTTCTGAATCTGTGCTTATGTTAGCAAAAGATGTGGGACAGGATGTTTTACTCTCCTGCTCTGGTTTTCCTGTGTTGCTTAAATCTGTTTAGAGGAAAATAAACAAATAAAGTGTTTCTTTAGGACAATTTCTATAAACTGAAGCAGCTCCCAAAATGAAAAAAAACTCTGTGGGAAAAAAATTTGACTGCATTAAGATAATTTTCTTTTAATATACTAGATTATTCCTGTAGATCCTTCCCTTGAAAAGACTTTCTATACCCTGCATGTGGAGTGTGTTGACAGATACTAATATTTACACTGATAAAATGTGCCCACTCAGTTACCCCAGATCAGCTGAATTCCTCTTGGCCCCGTCTTTTCCCAAGCACAATTGTAATTGTAAAGCTTTCTGAGATGCATTTCATAAAAATGAGCATACCAACCTTGAAGGTCATTCTGGATTTACTCGGAAATCCAAGGTTCACAGTATCATAATTAAACATGTACATTTTCATGTACAACTCTGAGGACTTTTACTCAGGCACTTGGCAGACATATCTTTGTAATGTGTTATGTTCCATCAGGACTTTCAAAGAAACTGATTTTGGTCAAATTTCACTTTACCCTGTTTATAAGGGAGTCAGCATTCTTTACTGGAAAATATTTCACTTGTATAGCTCCTGAGATAGCTCCTGGTTGGCCCCTAGATTCCCTCTATACCCTTCCCCACATGGCTCTCTGCTCTAGGAGCTGTTCTGTAAGGACAGCCTGATGAAGACTCTCCTTAAGCCAAACTTTAGTCAGACTTCACTAAGCCCTCTTCTCAACTAAGGCTTGAAATTGGCCCCTGCCCTTGCTGGGCCTGAAGAGCCCAGTTTTAGAAAGAATTCTGTGCTGTCAGTTTAGAAAGAATCCCCTACCCTTGACATCTGATCACACTAGCGTGCCTTAAGCAAGAATACCCCTATCCTCGATGTCTCCTCTTAGTAATTTTCCATCCACTGACCACCTGCCTCCCGATTCTGCTAAAAATCCCCAGCTATTTTTGCTGTATTCAGAGTTGAGCCCTCTCTCTCTCCCCTAGAGATAGTCTTGACACCCATTGCAATAGTTTTGGATAAAGTGTTCTCACAGTTTCAACAAGTGTCGGAATATTCTTTAATAAGTCTCAGAGGGGCCGGGTGCGGTGGCTCAAGCCTGTAATCCCAGCACTTTGGGAGGCCGAGACGGGCGGATCACGAGGTCAGGAGATCGAGACCATCCTGGCTAACACGGTGAAACCCCGTCTCTACTAAAAAATACAAAAAGTTAGCCGGGCGAGGTGGCAGTCGCCTGTAGTCCCAGCTACTCGGGAGGCTGAGGCCGGAGAATGGCGTGAACCCGGGAGGCGGAGTTTGCAGTGAGCTGAGATCCGGCCACAGCACTCCAGCCTGGGTGGCAAAGCGAGTCTCCGTCTCAAAAAAAAAAAAAAAAAAGTCTCAGAGGGCAATGGAGCTCCCTAAGAGGCTGCAGAGAGAGAAGAAACCGATCTGGGTATTTATTCCCTTGGCTTCCCTCTGGGGGAAGTCCATTACTTAACAGAAGGTCTCAGCACCTGTCAGGAGGTCCATTCCACCTAACTCTGTCTTCCCCTGCCATTAACTGCTCCCATTCTTGCCCTTTCAGGCCTAGGAGTAGTAATAGAGTCTCATTATTACCAGCCCCAGGGAGGCCACACCAATATTTGTATCCCCGTGGTTTTCCACCACTTTGTGAGTTATTAAACTCTCCTCAAAGTATTGTATTTGAGAATGCCATCTGTTTCCTGCTGGATCTCCCTAATACAGCCATCATTTCAGCAGATTTCTTATTCTAAAAAGGCTATTAGCTCTAAGAAAGGCAGGCACAGATATGACAAGCAGTGAGATTTCTACATGAGTGACTTAAATAAGCTGATTTTAAGCTGCCATTTCTCCATTCTCTAGTTATTTTTATAATTATAGTAGCAGAGTATTTTCTGAAACATATAGTTTCCAACAGAATCTCTAAGCATCTTATTTTAAGAAGAAATATCCAAGGAAACTAGAAGTAAAAACTGTGTTAGCTGAAACTAACCAGAAACCTAAGAAGAGCTTCTTTGCCTTTATTTCCATCTGGTAGTTATACCCAGAGGTAACGTTCATAGTAATACTTTTAATAAGTGCAAGAAACACTGTAATAATACCATATTCAAACCTGGTAACTGTTAATCACCTGCTGAAGGCTAATTCCATACATAATCTAGAGCAGTATTTCTCAAATTCAGGTTGTAGTTGATTGTGAAATCAATTCAGCAGGTCATAACAGTTTTTTAAATGACATCTCTATACACAATAATGTAAAACAGAAAATCAGAGCATATTATACACAGTAAGCATAAATATTTCACCAAATTTTTATCTCACCTTTTTACATACCTATTTTTATAGGTGTACAAGTGCATAATGTAAAATGTATTCCTTATGATGGGTGGCAGTCAAGAAAGTTTGAAAGCTACTGGTCTGGGCGGCCAGTTGTGGTGGCTCACACCCATAATGCCAGCACTTTGGGAGGCCAAGGCAGGTGGCTGTGGTCAGGAGTTCAAGATCAGCCTGGCCAACATGGTGAAACCCCGTCTCTACTAAAATTACAAAATTAGCCGGGCATGGTGGCGGGCGCCTGCAATCCCAGCTACTCGGGAGGCTGAGGCAGGGAACTGCTTGAACCCCCGGGCGGCGAAGGTTGCAGTGAGCCGGGATTGCGCCACTACATTCCAGCCTCGACAACAGAGCAAGACTCTGCCTCGAAAAAAAGTAAATAAATAAAGGTACTGGTCTGAAGAGAACCCCCTTCAAACAATACAATAAATATAAAGCTAAAAACATGTTTCAGCCTATAGCTTCAAATTTTAAAAATCCGAATCTTCATTAAAAATACAGCTTGCGGCCGGGCGCGGTGGCTCAAGCCTGTAATCCCAGCACTTTGGGAGGCCGAGA
>NW_012115688.1:2811909-2813190 GCF_000951035.1 Colobus angolensis palliatus | reverse complement strand
TAAAACAGTATTTATTTATTTATTTTTTTTCTTTTGAGATAAGGTCTCCCTCTGTCGCCCAGGCGGGAGTGCAGTGGTGCAGTCTCAGCTCACTTCAACCTCTGCCTCCTGGGTTCATGCAATTCTGCTGCCTTGGCCTCCCAGGTAGCTGGGATTATGGGCAAGTGCCACCAATGCCCAGCTAATTTTTGTATTTTGAGTAGGCATGGGGTTTCACCATGTTGGCCAGGTTGGAAAACAGTATTTACTCTTACTACATGTGATGTGCTCTGATATTTTCTCTTAACTGATGATTCCAAACCACAGCGTACAAAGTACTTGCCTAGAATATTAACAGGGCAGGTCTGTAGAATTCTGTTCTACAGCTGCCTTCATCTGATTTTATGTCATTTCTATTGTGGTAGCAAGCAATCAAATCCTCTTCCTCCTTAGGTTTCTGTGTAACTACTACATGACTTCTGCTCAGTGGGAGAGAAATATCTTGAGTATGAAGCAGATAAAGATGTAACAGTTGAGGAACTAGCCCCATCCACATGTCCTGGCATTCAGTGCCATGGTACATGCTGAGAGCAGCATCTTACTGCAAGCACCTGCAGCTCCCAGCCTAAGGACATAGGGCAAGGAATGTGCGGAAGCAGCTCTGAGCCAATGTCCGATGGGGAGTGGAGGTTAAACATCCCACCCTCCTCAGCCCTCACTGTGTTCTTCCCAATCTCTAAGTTTCCCAGCAGGAATGAGTGCCAGCAACCACCAGCAGTCACCTGCTTGATAACTCAACATTTACTGGCTTCTTTCCTCTCTTGTACTTCTCTACTGGGGCTTCCTGGAATCACCTCTCATATAAACGGCATGCACTTAAACCTTTATCTCAGGGTCTGTTTCCGGGTATATGCAACCTAAGAGAGTACACTAGTATAACTCTGTTGTTTAAAGCCAGGGCTGCAAAGATGGGGAAGGCCCACCCTAAAAAAGCTCACGCTCCAATAGGAAAATCAACGCTCTTTTTAAAAATGTGGGGCCGGGCGCAGTGGCTCACGCCTGTAATCCCAGCACTTTTGGAGGCCAAGGCAGGCAGATCATGAGGTCAGGAGATGAAGACCATCCTGGCTAACATGGTGAAACCTAATCTCTAGTGAAAATAAGCTGGGTGTGGGGGCCCGCCACCACACTCGGGAGGCTGAGGCAGAAGAATGGCATGAACCCAGGAGGCAAAGCTTGCAGTAAGCCAAGACTGCGCCACTGCAGTCCAGCCTGGGCGACAGAGCAAGACTCTACCTCAAA
>NW_012115688.1:2803718-2806014 GCF_000951035.1 Colobus angolensis palliatus | reverse complement strand
TTTTAGTAGAGACGGGGTTTCACCGTGTTAGCCAGGATGGTCTCGATCTCCTGACCTTGTGATCCGCCCGTCTCGGCCTCCCAAAGTGCTGGGATAGCCAACTAGGACTTCTTTAAGGCTGGCAACAAATAAGAAAGCTACAGCTAATTTTCTTCCTTCTTTTTTTTTTTTTAAGAGACACGATCTCTCTCTGTCACCCAGGCTGGAGTGCAGTGGCACAATCACAGCTCACTGCAGTCTCAACCTTCTGGGCTCAAGTGATCTTCCTGCTTCAGCCTCCACAGTAGCTGGGACACAAGTGCAAGCCACCATGCCCAGCTAATTTTTTTTCTAAGAGACAGGGTCTTAATGTATTGCCCAGGCTAGTCACAAACTCCTGGGCTCAAGCAATCCTCCTGAGAAAGTTATGGCTAATTTTCCTTTGCATCTTCCATTCTGGTAAACATTGCAGCAAAGGCAAAGCAGCATCATAATTCTCTCTCTCTCAGGCAAGGAGTCTGATCTGCAGCGAAAGCAGGCATTTGCACTGAAAGCTTCTCCAATGTGCCAAGTACATCAGGGACTGAGACTCAAATACTCACCCTGACCCAGCAGGGAGTGACGGCAGAGCTGAAGGGACATTAGCCGGTGGTTTTTCTTTCTCATTCTGCTTGAAGAAGGATTTGGCCTCTTTAGATGTAGCATCCACTTCCTTAGTCACCCTGTGCCAAGGAAAAAAGACATCAAGCTTACAAGAAGAATAAATACAAAGAAACAAGCTAGAAAAGGGAATAAAAACAATTAGAAAAAGATCCACTGGGCTTTCAATAAATTCTGGATGCTCAGCGTTATGATAAAAGTTTACCACAATAACTTTCAATAAAGACATTTTCCCGGCTGGGTGTGGTGGCTCACGCCTGTAATCCTAGTACTTTGCGAGGTCGAGGCAGGTGGATCACGCGGTCAAGAGATCGAGACCATCCTGGCCAACATGGTGAAACCCCGTCTCTTTTAAAAATATAAAAATCAGCCGGGCGTGGTGGTGGAAGCCTGTGGTCCCAGTTACTCGGGAGGCTGAGGCAGGAGAATCGCTTGAACCCAGGAGGCGGAGGTTGCAGTGAGCCGAGATCACACCACTGCACTCCAGCCTGGGCGACAGAGCAAGGCGCCATCTCAAAAAAAAAAAAAAAGACACTTTCCCTCACTAAAATTAACAAATGAAACAAGAATGTGTATAAATTGTATCTCCCTAAAACAACCCAAAGATGAAACAAAATCCCTTAAAACTGGCTAAATTAGCAATAATTTGGGAATGGACGAAAGCAACATGACTGAGAATTTTGTCTAATTTCAAATCTGAAACAATTATCTTCATTAAAACTGAGTCCTAAAGGATCAAATAAAGGTATTTATGGTACCTGAGAATTCAGATAAAGAGAGAAGGAGAAATGTCTAATCTCTGCCTAGGCTTTCCAGTTAACAAAAACACCTGAGGAACGCTGTTTAAATGCAGTCTATCTCCCCTCCATGACTTCTCAGCATGAAATACTGCAGCAGTCAATACTAAATCTCGGTGGGCATGGTGGTGGGAGCCTATAGACCCAGTTACTAGGGAGGCTTAGGCAGGAGAATCGCTTGAACCCAGGAGGCGGAGGTTGCAGTGAGCTGAGATCACGCCATTGCACTCCAGCCTGGGCGACAGAGCGAGACTCCATCTCAAAAAAAAAAAAAAAAAAAAAAAGTGAAACAAAACTTCACTGCTCATAGCAATGACAGATATGCTCAAGGAGGGAAGGAAGAGGGGACAATATCTGACTGAAGGGCCACAGAAGCCAGTGTAGGAGACTATGCAGAACTCTCTACAGGAGTCAGATGGGTAGTCAGGGCTATCCATAGTATGGGTCTATGTTTACTTCCCTGTGGTAAGTCTTAAGTCTCTCTGATTTAGTGTAATACTTTACTTCTCACATTTAGGTTAAGAAAAAAATTTTTACTTCTTCCAAAAAGAAATAATTCTAGCCTTCAGCTAAAAATAACTCAAGTAATATGAAAAATATGAAAGGAGAAAAACTATTAAGTTCCTGACAATGTGTTAAGAAAATTATTTGTAAATCATCTTTGATCTTTTTATGTTCCTCTGAAATCACAGAGGATGGGAGTGAGTGTTCAACCCAAATCTTCATGAAAAGTTCTGAAGAAGGCTGATATTTTCATTTGAAAAGTATTATTTTTAAATGTAAAATTTACATGTTCAGCTTTGTGTTCAATCCTATAAACTAGGACTTTTTAGTAGAGACGGGGTTTCACCGTGTTAGCC
>NW_012115688.1:2786715-2797393 GCF_000951035.1 Colobus angolensis palliatus | reverse complement strand
AAAAAAAAAAAAAAGAGGCCACCAGGCGCGGTGGCTCATGCCTGTAATCCCAGCACTTTGGGAGGCCAAGGCAGGCGGAACATGAGGTCAGGAATTCGAGACTAGCCTGGCCAACATGGTGAAACCCTGTCTCTACTAAAAATACAAAAAATTAACCAGGCGTGGTGGCAGGCATCTGTAATCCCAGCTACTCAGGAGGCTGAGGCAGGAGAATTGCTTGAATCGAGGAGGTGGAAGTTGCAGTGAGCTGAGACCACGCCACTACACTCCAGCCTGGGCAACAGAGCAAGACTGTGTCTCAAAAATAAATAAATAAATAGAGAAGACTCTGAGGAAGGCTCCTGTTTTATATCCAAAACAACCCAAAGATGAAACAAAATCCCTTAAAACTGGCTAAAGTAGCAATAATTTGAGAATGGACGAAAGCAACATGACTGAGAATTTTGTCTAATTTCAAATCTGAAAAAATTATCTTCACTAAAATTGAGTCCTAACGGCTCAAATAAAGGTATTTATGGTACCTGAGAATTCAGATAAAGAGAGAAGGAGAAATGTTTAATCCCTGCCTAGGCTTTCCAGGTTAACAAAAACACCTGAGGAATTTTGTTTAAATGCAATCTATTATGGCCGGCAGCAGTGGTCTCTTTTGTAGCCCTCTGATAAGTTTTTTCTTGTTTTTTTTTTGTTTGTTTGTTTTTGTTTGAGATGGAGTCTTGTTCTGTCTCCTAGGCTGGAATGCAGTGGCGCGATCTCGGCTCACTGCAACCTCCACCTCCTGGGTTCACGCCATTCTTCTGCCTAAGCCTCCCGAGTAGCTGGGATTACATGTGCCCGCCACCACACCCGTCTAATTATTTTGTATTTTTAGTAGAGACAGGGTTTCACCATGTTAGCCAGGATGGTCTTGATCTTCTGACCTCGTGATCCACCCGCCTAGGCCTCCCAGAGTGCTGGGATTACAGGTGTGAGCCACCGCGCCCGGTGTTTTTTTGTTTTAAAACCAGGTCAGGTACAGTGGCTCATGCCTGTAATACCAGCACTTTGGGATGTGCTATAATAGTGAGTCCAGGGCCAGGCATGGTGGCTCACGCCTATAATTCCAGCACTTTGGGAGGCCGAAGTGGGCAGATCATTTGAGGTCAGGAGTTCAAGACCAGCCTGGTCAACATGATGAAACCCCATCTCTACTAAAAATACAAAAATTAACTGGCTGTGGTGGTGCGTGCCTGTAATCCCAGCTACTTTGGAGGCTGAATCACTTGAACCTGGGAGGTAGAGGTTGCAGTGAGCTGAGAAGCATCACTGCACTTCAGCCTGGACAACACAGCAACACTTTGTCTCAAAAAGAAAAAAACAGGCCGGGCGCAGTGGCTCACGCCTGTAATCTCAGCACTTTGGGAGGTCAAGGCGGGCAGATCATGAGGTCAGGAGTTCAAGACCAGCCTGGCCAACATGGTGAAACCCTGTCTTTACTAAAAAAAGTACAAAAAAATTAGCCGGGCATAGTGGCAGGCGCCTGTAATCCCAGCTACTCGGGAGGCTGAGGCAGGAGAACCGCATGAACCTGGGAGGCAGAGGTTGCAGTGAGCCAAGATCCCACCACCGTACTCCAGCCCAGGCGACCGAGCAACACTACATCTCAAATAAATAAATAAAAATAAAAGGACAAAGCCAAAGCAAAACAAAAAAAATATTTCCCTAGTTCACTGATGCTGAGCTTGGATACATGACTTGCCTCAAAGGCCAATGAAGTATTAGCTGATCTGAGAGGAAGAGAAGTTTAAACATGTTTGTGCTGTTTCTCCTGCCCCTTGAATTTGTCCTTTGAGTCATAAGGAGAATACACCTCAATGGGCTGCTGGTCCAAAATGGCAGAAAGACATGCTGCAGACCTGAATCCAACAAACAAGCAACTTGTAGCTGAGCTGAGCCAAGTCTAAATCACTCAATCTCAGATACTCAGAGGAACACAGGCAACAAGCAAACGTTTATCATTGTATATCACTGGTTTTTGGAATGGTATGCTACGCAGCACTAGTGTAGCAAGAGCTGACTGACACATTTACATTTTGTGAGTAAGAAAACTGAAATATAAGGTTATGTTACTTATTCAAGGCTATCCTGAGATTAAGCAGCAATGCTAAAGAACCCTATAAGCAGACAGCATATTCCAAAGATGGTTGCCACAAATTTCCCATCCCCATATGCTCTTCTCGAAACCTGATACTACCCCAGTTAGAGGGGGAGTCTGTGTCATCACCCCTTGAGAGTGAATGGGTCTTTGTGGCTGTCTCAACTCAAAGAGTTCTGTGGAAGTGGCATGACATGACTTCTGAGGCTAGCGAATAAAAGATGATACAGTTTCCACCTGGCACGCTCTGTCTGTCCGTCCCTGTCTCCGTCTCTCTCAAGAATGTACCTTTGAAACTCCAAGCTGCCACAAAACAAATCTGGTTACTCTGCAGCCACTATGTTGGAGAGATCATACAGGAAGATCACACAGAGGCAGACGTCTGAGAAGCCTGTACCAACCCCCAGGTGTTTGAGCCTTCCTAGCTCTGGCATCAGACATGGGAGTAAGGAAACCTGTGAAGTGGTTCCACACTTAGCCACTATCTGATTACAACTGTACAAAAGACCCTGAGTAAGAACAGCCTAGCTAAGCCCAGCTACCTCTGGAATCAAGAGAAATTAAAATAAAACAATTATTTTTTAAAGTCACTAAATTTTGAGGTGCTTCCTTACACTGTTTTAAAAATTACAAAATAAACCCACATCCAAATCTCAGGCTTAATGCAGGGTTCCAGAGTACTAAACTAGAAAAGGTACCTTTAAATTTCCTTGCTCTGGGTAGAATCTGGGGCAGACGAGCTAGTGAAGAACAAGCAGAAGCTGCCACTTACACATAGTAATCTGAACACATGCTTTATTCCAATCCTGCCAAAACCCTACTAAATAGTGGTAAGTTTAAAAAGATGAAACTACACAAGGATAATGAGAAGAAGTGTAATAGAAAAGGGATGCCAACAGAATTATCTTCTTTTTTTATGTTTTAAAGACAGGGTCTCACCATGTTGCCTGGGCTGGATTCAAACTCCTGGGCCCAAGCAGTCCTCTTGCCTTGGCTTCCCAGTGCTGGGATTACAGGCGTGAGCCACTGTGCCCAGCCCAAATTTTCTGACAGTAGAAAGCAGCCAGGTGCAGTAGCTCGGGCCTGAGATTCCAGCACTTTGGGAGGCCAAGGGCAGGAGGATTACCTGAGCCCTGGGCAACACAGTAAGACCCTGTCTCTACAAAAATTTTTTAAAAATCGGCTGTGCGCGGTGGCTCACGCCTGTAATCCCAGCACTTTGGGAAGCTGAGGCGGGTGGATCACCTGAGGTCAGGAGTTCGAGCTCAGCCTGATCAACATGGAGAAACCCCATCTCTACTAAAAATACAAAATTATCCACGCCACCGTGGTGGCACATGCCTGTAATCCCAGCCGCTTGGGAGGCTGAAGCAGGAGAATCGCTTGAACCCAGGAGGCAGAGGTTGCAGTGAGCCGAGATTGTGCCACTGCACTCCAGCCTCGGCAACAAGAGCAAAACTCCATCTCAAAAAAAAAAAAAAAAAAATCAGCCAGGCATCATGGTGTGCGCCTGTAGTCCCAGCTGCTTGGGAAGCTGAGGCAAGAGGATCGCTTGAAGCTAGGAGTTCAAGGTTACAGTTGGCTATTATCGTGGTACTATATATAGCCTGGGCAACAGAGTGAGACATTGTCTCAAAAAAAAAAGAAAGAAAGTAGAAAGCAAGTAGACAAGTAATAACTGGCTTTGGTTTTTGTTTTCTCTGATCTCCTAAGCCTATAGGTATGTGGAATGGCCAAAAACAGGCAAGCCAATGTGTACTACAGTACCCTAGAAAGGCTCATTAAATTGAGATAGCAGGAACCTTTCAAGGCAGAGGAAAGGAATAGGGCTAAAACCAGTTGGAATTCTCCATCAGGAGCAACTAGGTCCCAGATCTCCTTCAGCAGCACCTCATACCACAGGCTACTGCTCTACCCCATCCCCAATTCAGCAGAACCCATTACTCTGGAGAAATGAAAACCACAGAAGTTCCAGACTCAAAAGGCATGGCTGAAGTCCATTCTGAAAACAGAGGAATTACATGAAAATCTATGTATTCATTCTTCCTTTGCCAGAGCAACCCTGAAGCCTAGGTGTTCTATACAACTGAGTTACAAGATAGAATGCTACCCAACTCACATTGGACTTTACACCAGTAAGAAATAATGTACTGTATTACGCTACCGAGTTGCTGAGTTTGTTACCTCAGCCTAGCCTGCCCTGGCCTATCATATCAATTCTACTAACATGAATTTCACAAAAACAGAAAATAGGGGGAAGTTGAAAACAAGAAAAGAAAACGTCCTATGGCTGGGCGCGGTGGCTCACGCCTGTAATCCCAGTACTTTGGGAGGCCAAGGCAGGTGGATCACAAGGTCAGGAGATCGAGACCATCCTGGCTAACATGGTGAAACCCCGTCTCTACTAAAAGTACAAAAAAATGACCCAGGCGTGGTGGCGGGCGCCTGTAATCCTAGCTACTCGGGAGGCTGAGGCAGGAGAATGGCGTGAACCGGGGAGGTGGAGCTTACAGTGAGCCAAGATCACGCCACTGCACTCCAGCCTGGGCAACAGAGCAACACTCCGTCTCAAAAACAAACAAACAAACAAAAATTAGCTTAGGGTGGTGGAAGGTGCCTGTAATCCCAGGTTCTCGGGAGGCTAAGCCAGGAGATGTGTTTGAACCCGGAAGGCAGAGGTTGCAGTAAGCTGAGATCGTGCCATTGCACTCCAGTCTGGGTGTGACAGGGTGCGACTCCGTCTCAAAAAAATAAAAAATAAAAAGATTCACATCAAGGCAAATCACTGTGAAGTTTTAGAATGTTGGTGATAGAGAAGATGAAATCAAATGACCTAAGTGATAGCTTAAGGAAAAGTAGCTTCTATGTAATTCATGTTTGCTTTCGTTTTTTACTACCTTTATAGAAATGACAAAACTGGAAAGAGTCACCTAAGACAATTAGGTCAACATTTTCTGAAAAGTGACCTAGCTCCAAGCACTGTTAGATGTTGAACATATAAAAAAATATCGCATGACTTTTGTTCTTAAGGAGCTCACAGTTCAGCAGAACAGTCAACCATGAAAGCAAATCATGGTAATACATGACATATAGTAAGTGGCATAAAAGCAGCATGGAAAAAGTATAAACTGTGGGAGTATCTCTCATAATTTCTTAGTGCCAAAGTCCCATTTATATTCACTAGGAAACACTGGTATATATATTTCAGGAACTTCAGTAACTGACACCAAGTAATACTAGCAGATTACTCTTCATTGATAGTATGCCTAGAACAACTCCACTTTTAACAAGCAATAAGGGATTCAACTATCAAAATATCTTCACAGTTATTTTATAATTGTGAACAGTTAAATTATTATAGACCACTTGTCATGCACAAGAGGGAACCCTGACAGGAAAAGGCCTATCATTAGCAATAGTTAATTCAAGTGTTCTCAGCAGAAATTCCATTTTAACCTTATTTTCACTTACTCAGAACTCCCTGAAAGTCTTTATTTGGGCAGAAACTTTCCATGACTGGCTTTTTCCAAAAGGTGAATCATTTAGGAAAGTCTGAGCTAACTGGCTCAGCTGGTTATGTGATAGGGCAGAATACAAAATACTATATTCCCCCATTCCCCTAGGTTAATAAGCTAAACATTTTTCAAGTGGGGACAAAAACAAAACGAAATGACCAAAGCCCAAAATTTAACATTAAAATACAGTTAGAAAACCCAAGACTAACTTTGTGCTAACACTACCTTACACTTAGACGTACGAATTCCTTCCCATCATCACTGGCTCTTCTCACATTTCTTAAAGATGAAGTAATGCTCTTAACTTGATACAGAGACAAAAATAATTACATGAAGAAATTAAAAAGTATGCTCAAATCCATACAACAAATTTGTATCTGGTTATCAATGAAAATTCAGATCTCATAAGTCCCCTCATAAGAACTCCTTATAATGCCTAAATTTAAGTGTAAATAATTTAAGTTAAAAAAAAAATTTTGTCAACATGCCCACTATTAACAGGGTTTTTGTTTTAAGGGAAGGGAATTACAGAACTTTCACTTTTCATGTTATATATCTGTGTAACGTATGAATTTTAAAGTAATAAGCATGCATCATTTTGAAATACAATGTAATTTATATGAAAAAAGTGCTTCCATACTCATGTTTTTTATAGACATGGTGCTGCCCTCTCCTGGCAAATTATGAAAACAGCAGACTCCCTGAATACCCATCAAGTACATTTAAAAAAAAATTACCATCCACTTGTTTTCAAACGTGAAATAGGAAATTTATGGCACAAAACTATCTTTTTTTTTTTTTTTTTTTTGAGACGGAGTCTTGCTCTGTTGCCCGGGCTGGAGTGCAGTGGCCGGATCTCAGCTCACTGCAAGCTCCGCCTCCCGGGTTTACGCCATTCTCCTGCCTCAGCCTCCGGAGTAGCTGGGACTACAGGTGCCCGCCACCTCGTCCGGCTAGTTTTTTTGTATTTTTAGTAGAGACGGGGTTTCACCGTGTTAGCCAGGATGGTCTCGATCTCCTGACCTCTTGATCCGCCTGTCTCAGCCTCCCAAAGTGCTGGGATTACAGGCTTGAGCCACTGCGCCCGGCCTGCAAAAAACTATCTTAGTATTTATTAACAAGTCCACAATATTTAATTTGACTGAAAATTTATGACTTTTTTTTGAGATAGGGTCTCACTCTGTCACCCAGGCTGGAGTTCAGTGGCACGATCTTGGCACACAGCAACCTCTGCCTCCTGGTCTCAAGGGATCCTTCTACTTCAGCCTCCCAAGTAGCTGAGACTATAGACACACACCACAATGACTGGCTAATTTTTATATTTTTTGTACAAATGGAGTTTCTCCATGTTGCCCAGGCTGGTCTTCAACCACTGGACTCAAGCAGTCCTCCCTCCTCAGCCTCCCAAAGTGCTGGGATTACAGGCAAGTGCCACTGCGCCCAGCCTAATGACTTCTTACAGCAAGTTATTCACCAGCTTTTTGTACACTCTGTGTGAGGGCCACTGGTGAAGTTATAAATAAATCTTTCTTAGGTAGTCTACATAACACATAGAAAATAATTCAAGCCAAAAAAGACTTCAAAAAAACTTTTAAACCTATATTCCTAATGGTACATTAATATACTTTCTATATTATGTTTATAGGACTTTCAAACTATTAAAAGTTTATACTGTCAGTGTTCTGTTCGTCCCCTACTGGATGGACAACTCAATAGCTTCCAGAATGATTTCAGGCAGTAAAATACATTACTAATTCATATCATCAATAATTATTTATGGGGCCAGGCGTGGTGGCTCACGCCTGTAATCCCAGCGCTTTGGGGGGCCAAAGTGGGTGGATCATTTGAGGTCAGGAGTTTAAGACCAGCCTGGCCAACATGATGAAACCCTGTCTCTACTAAAATTACAAAATTTAGCCAGGTGTGGTGGCAGGTGTCTGTAATCCCAGCTACTCATGAGGCTGAGGCAGGAGAATCGCTTGAACCCAGGAGGTGGAGGTTGCAGTGAGCCAAGATCACACCACTGCACTCCAGTCTGGGCAACAGAGTAAAGACCTTGTCTCAAAACAATAATTATTATTAATATTTATGGATCACGAAAACAACTAATTACCAAGGAAAAGGGTGCCTTACAATGAAGAATTCTGGAAGGTACTGTCTTAAGATACTGGTGGCCTAACTTATCCCCATCAATGTTGAGTCTCTTGATGGATGAGAAGCATCATCAATGTAGTATTTTTGTCTAACATAATTAATCTGAAGCTCATCATAAACAGTGCAGCAATCCAAATTGAGGGCCATTATGCTATACAAATGGCCTGGACTCTTAAAAAACAAAAAACAAAAAGTTTAAAACCAATGCTGTGAAATACAGAAAAGGCATGAAAAACAGTTCTAAGTACAAGGAGTTTAAAAAGACCAAATGCAAAAACAATAACAACAACAAAAGACCAATTATGGTTTTCATCTTAGATTGGATCTTAGAGGTGGCTCCACAGTGCAACGGACAGCCCATTGGACTTCTAGATTGGATCTTGGATTGCACAAGAAATACAGCTATAAAGTACATTATTGGGATAACTGGGGAAAAACTGAATGGAATCATTTGCATACAGTGCTATTCAAGTTTTGACTGCAAAACTACCTGTTATTGGTCCAAGATGAGATGGGCACAGAAACTGTGAGTATTTAGAAACTTGTACAGCAATTTGACAATGTCACAATACTCAAGACATGAGCAGTCGGCCCTTCCATTCAACAGAGTATAAATTCAGTTATGTCACATTTGCAAGGTGAGTCACAGGTGATATGAATTATCAGTCACATGCAGTAGGACATTACAATGTGTGTGGTATTTTAGAATTATTTTGTCAACTAAAGCCTAAAAATGTAATAAAATGTAAGCATTTATTTTTATAACTTTTTACAATCATTTCAATTGTTAATCAATTGTAATTTTTAAAATTTATACAGGTGCCAGGCATGGTGGCTCATGCCTGTAATTCCAACACTTTGGGAGGCCGAGGCAGGCAGACGGCTTGAGCCCAGCAGTTTGAGACCAGCCTGGGTAAACCCAGCTACACAAAAAACACAACAGGCTGGGCATGGTGGCCCATGCCTGCAATCCTGGTGCTTTGGGAGAATGAGGCAGGCAGATCATTTGAGGTCAGGAGTTCCAGACCAGCCTGACCAACAAGGTGAAACCTCTTCTCTACTAAAAAGACAAAAAAAATTTAACCAGGCATGGTGGTACACGCCTGTAGTCCAGCTACTCAGGAGGCTGAGGCAGGAGAACTGCTTGAACCCAGGAGGTAAAGTTGTAGTGGGCTGAGATTGTGCCATTGCACTTCAGCCTGGGTGACAGAGTTAGACGCCGTCTCAAAAAAAAAAAAAAATGAGCCAGGCGTGGTGCTATGCATCTACAGTGCTAGGTACTCAGGAGGCTGAGGTGAGAGGATTGCCTGAGCCCAGGAGGCATGGGCTGCAGTGAGCCAAGACTGCACCACTGCACTCCAGCCTGGGTGACAGAGCAAAACCCTGTCTCCCAAAAAAAAAAAGAAAAGAAAAGAAAAAAAAATTTATGCAGATGGTCAGCTGAGCGTGATGGCTCACACCTGTAATCCCAGCACTTTGGGAGGCCAAAGCAGGAGGATCACTTGAGGACAAGAGGTCAAGACCACCTTGGGCAATACAGCAAGACCCCATCTCTACAAAAAAATAAAATAGGCCAGGTACAGTGGCTCATGCCTATAATCCCAACACTTTGGGAGGCTAAGGCAGGAGGATCACTTGATCCCAGGAGTTCAAGACGAGCCTAAGCAACATAGGGAGACCTCATCTCAAAAAAATAAAAACAAATTAGCTAGGCATGGTGGCCAATACCTATATTCCCAGGTGTTGGGAGCAGGTCCCCTAAAATCTGGTCATAAACTGGCCCCAAAACTGGCCACAAACAAAATCTCTGCAGCACTGTAGCATGTTCATAATGACTCTAATGCCCAAGCTGGAAGGTTGTGGGTGTACGGGAATGAGGGCAAGGAACACCTGGCCCACCCAGGGTGGAAAACCACTTAAAGGCATTCTTAAGCCACAAACAACAGCATGAGCAATCTGTGCCTTAAGCACAGATCTGCTGCAGTTAACTAGCCAAACCTATTCCTTTAATTCGGCCCATCCCTTCATTTCGCATAAGGGATACTTTTAGCTAATCAAGTTATCTACAGAAACAATGCTAATGACTGACTTGCTGCTAATAAATATGTGGGTATATCTCTGTTCAGGCCTCTCAGCTCTGAAGGCTGTGAGACCCCTGATTTCCTACTTCACACCTCTATATTTCTGTGTGTGTGTCTTTAATTCCTCCAGCGCCACTGGGTTAGGGTCTCCCCGACTGAGCTGGTCTCGGCAAGTGGTGCCCAACATGGGGCACGAATCCAGGTCGAAGGGTCACCAGAGCAACGGTTGGAACAGAAAACTAGCTGGAGGACACCCAAGTACTCTTAAAGCAATCACCATAGTGAGTAAGAAGGGGAGCTCGGAAGCGTCAGGGTAACAATCGGACAGGTGTGGGGTCTGGTTTGTTTCACCTTGGAACTTTTTCACACTGATGATGAGGAGGAATGAGAGTATAGTGAAGTAACAAAAGAGGTTACAGAGCATGTTTATCAGCTAAAGCTAAAGTGGCAAAGGAAGGAGAGGTTCATCCCTACCCTTCTGCACTCCCTCATTATTATTTTGAAGAAAAAGACCCTCAAGATTTTTCTTTTCTGGAGGACACTGGGCGAAAAGTAGTTGCCCCAGTGACTGTTCAAGCAGCACCTCGAGCAACCGCTCTTAGTTCTATTCAGGCAGGAATTCAGTAAGCTAGACGAGAGAGTGATATAGAGGCTTGGCAGTTCCCTGTTAGAATATACCCCCCAGATCAACAGGGAAACATTATAGCTACATTTGAGCCTTACATTAAATTGCTCAAAGAATTTAAACAGGCCGGGCGCGGTGGCTCAAGCCTGTAATCCCAGCACTTTGGGAGGCC